>NW_026624047.1:186347-197242 GCF_030028575.1 Malurus melanocephalus
AACAAAAAAAAAAACTTGCCAAAGGAAAACTTCCAAGTTAATAAATCCAAAGCCAGGATGAACAAGGGCTTCAAATGAACAGTGAAAAGAAACAGAAAACCACGAGCAAGCCCAAAATGCACACAATTCAYATTCCGATTAAAATCAGACTGGAAACAACACGCTGTAATCAGGAGAGGTGCTTAAAGTGAGGCTGGGTGAATGCTCGGTATAGTCTGTCTGTCTATCACTTCCCATATCCGACAGCCTCTATAGTCAAATCGCAGCAAGGAATCCATCAAGGTCACTGTTATTATTAAAAAAAAAGCCATACAACGGCAGTAACAGAATTGAAAGACTTTACAAAAGTCAGTTGAACAGCCCATTGTAACGGCAGTCAACAGTAAATATAATTACTGCATGCTATAATGCACAATCTTGTTTCAAAAAACAACAGTAAAAAAATGAAATAAACTAAAAAAAAAMCACCAACCACCACCCCCCAAACCACCCAGTTTTGTCCACTTCCTGTAAACCCAAGCTTTTATTCTCAGGTTTTCACTCATATACTATTTCTCCTATGAAGTTATCTTTTATATTCAGAACACACAACTTTGTGTAGTGTGAAGATGAAACTAAGGCGAAAATATTATATGAGAAAATATTTATTTTTACACGAATGACGATAGAATTTCAAGCTTATTGTAAGAGTCCATTTCAACTGCATAACAGATACTATATAGCTAGGTATTGCCATCCCTCACACTTTCAGATTTCCTTTTGTTTTGTCTTGTTATTCCAGTTATAATCAAAAATACTATTTTCTGTTAACTTCTCTATAAAAGACGAAGAAGATACCTAAGATTTAAATGAATCTGAATATGAGCTCACAAATTGAGAAGCTTCGCTTTTGAAGAAAAACCTGACCGTGCTTAGGAGCGGCAGCAAAAACCACAAACGGATCCAACTTTACAACCAAGAGAAAGAGAATTGTGGGAATTATGTCACCCTCACGCTACATACTAAGTCATAATCACTCCATTTATATCCCAGAAACACTAACACCTGAACTGGTACGCGACCTCGGGGGGGGGGGGGGGGGGGGTGGTGAATCTCATCTCCACCCCTCAACAACACAGTCTTAATACAGTTACGAGGCAAAAATGTGTAGGAGGCATGGAAATCGACCTTTTACTCGCAGTACTTGTCATCCTTTTCCTTGTTACCAGAGACAAGGAAACAAGAGAAGTCATCTCTGAAACTTACCGAGGTTACAGGATGACCGCGGGAGAGGGCAGATATCGAGGTCTTTGGAATCGCCTCGGTACCAGATAAACCCAGATGAATGGCAGAGGGGGCCATTGTAACCGAGATATCTCACCCACACCCCGCCTCCGCTGAAGCTGAAAAAGCGCGGATCAGACGATCCTACAGCCAAGTCCACGCCGACCTCAAGTCTCCCGGTGCTATACGAGGAACCTCCGCCTCAAATCACCATACTTAAGATACGCATCGCACAACGATACGACAAGCCTTCGCTCCACAAATCGATTTCCCGCCGGTGCCCCGGGAATGTCCCTTCAAACTCAAGTCGGCAATAAAGTTACAATAGCTGGAAAGAAGTAAAGGCAGGCCCACATTGCCCGGGGAATGCCTTCATCGCCAGCCGTAGGAATAGTCCTCACGCATAACCGATCTAGGCTCCCCTTCCTCCTCCCCTCAAGGAGCGACGTTCATATTGAGGAAGGGGGCGAGAGACAGAAAACAGCCGCCCCTCAGGGCCACCCCCGAGCTTCTCCCTTCCCCGGCAAGGGGCAGCGCCCCCTCCGCCATCCAGTCCCACCCGAGCACAAGGAGCAGGCGAAAGCGAACGAGAACTCTCCTCCCTCCACTCGTTACTCCCTCCCTCCGAACCCCACTCACCTGGGAAACGAGCCAAAGCACAGGTTCATCTCCGTCTTCCCCGCACTCAATCCCGCACCGCCATTTTCCTCGCTGCCTGGATTTAAATCGGGACCGGAGCGGAGACGCCAGGCGGCGTGAGGGAAGTATGGGAGCTGTAGTGCGGCCCCGCGCGGGCATTCACGGGACCCGCTCCCTCCTCGCACGAGGGCTCACGGTACTTGTAGTCCGCGCAGGGCTCGCCGCCGGGCTGGAGATGGCCTTTGCGGCTTGCCGTACTSCCCTTCCCGGCAGCCCCCCCGAGCCCCGGGGCGGACGCTTCCGGTTCCGGCCTCTCCCCAAGCCCGCGGTGGCGGCGGGCTGGGGCCACGGCCGAGCCCCGGGGCTGCCGCCGCCGCCGCGTTCGTGTCGCAGCCGAGATGCTCGGCAGCGCCCGCTCCGTCTCGCCCGGCGGCCGAGCCTGTACGGACTGTCCCGTGGTCTCGGTCCCGGTCTCGCGGCGCCGCCCCGCTCTCCGTCCGCTCGCACCGGGGGGAGGGGGGACCGCCCCGCGGGTCCGACATAGCTCGCCTGCAGTCCCGGCGGGGAGTTCTTACGAGGAGCAGAACCCAAGAGTCGGTTCGGGACTACTCGTGTGATTCTACCCTGGTAAGCGCTTACGATCTGTGGGGAGTTTCCCCTGTAATTACAAACCTAGGAACCCGGGATTTTTGGTGGCAGAATCCCAATTCTGGCGAGGGCACCTGGACGAGAAGAGCCGTTGTTTTCCATGGAAAGGAAAGCCCGGCATCCCCCGCTGTTTCAGATACAGACAATGGAGTGTACAGGGGAGGGAGGGTCCGGCAGCCCTTTGTCCATCTCCCCCCCAGTCCTGGGTAGAGCGGCCCCCGGTATGGCCGGTGAAGCCGAAGATTGGGCGGCTCCCGCCGGGGGCAGCTCTCAGAGGGTTCCCCTGTGCAGGGACCCGCTAGTCCAGAGGGGTCAACTGGGGCACCCCGAGCGTCCCTCCGGGAAYGAYGGGGCCGGGACAGGGGTCGGGCAGRAGCCGGACGCACCCGGGCACGGAACATGGCACCGAGAACATGCTGTGGCAAAAGCTCTCGTKCCAAGGGACAGCACCTGAGAAAGCAGGKCAGCGTGCGGGGTCCCAGGGGGAAATTGCCTCTTTCATCTCATTAGTCCCTCCCCAGGGCCCCCAGTCCCTGCACAATGCCCTCAGAAAAGAGAAGGGTTATTAAGACAAAAGGAGTTTAAACTGAGAGGAAAAACTTCCTTTACCATTATTGTCCGTGTCCAAATTTAGGGGGAACAGCTTTTCCCTGTGATTGTAATGATGGCAGTGGAAGGCAAGCCTGCCTTTCCCATGCATTAGGGGTATTAAGCAGATTTGTGGGTGAGAGCGGCTGTGGGCACTGGTGTCTGGGTAACCTGTATCAGTTTCTGTGGGTCAGAAACACCTCTGCATTTCAGAAGGTACTGCAGCTTATGTTTGTGTATGAGTCCCTGGAATTTGACGATTTCTCCAATAAACCTTGGCCACCTACACGGAGGTCTCCCTGTCCCGTGACATACCAAGCCTGGCACCTGCAGCTAGGTGCTGGCTGCCGAGGCTCTTAGCAGCCTCACCTCTGGATGAGGAGCAGTGCAGCCAAGTGAGATGCAGTTACAACCGTTGCCCTGGTCTAATCTGTGCACAYAAASTACTGCTCTTGGAATTCCCGTGTCGGGTTTGCTTATGTTTTGGTAGGGATCGAGATGTATTGTGTTTGTTTGTGACTGTGCCTTATGTACCTGGCTGTGCTGCGCAGGATGGGCTGGGGCAGAAAGGATGCTGCAGGAGCTCAAACTCCTTCTGGTGCCTCTGCCAGGAGTTTGGAGTGTCAGAAGCAAGGTCAAGCACTGCATTAGGATGTTGCAGTTTGGGTTTTTTTCTCACTGTTTATCACTTTTCTGTGGTACAGTTTGGGCACCTGAGAGTCTTTGAAAATGCTGAGTGAGAAGTCGGGTCGGATGTCAGAAGCCAGGTAAGCAGGTTTGCTATGACTTGATCAGCTTTGTGGTTTTCCAGTGTTTCCAGAGTTCCAGGAAAAGATACATGATCTTTGTCAAAAGCCTCCTCCAAGCTGAGAATCCTATGGTCCTTAGATCAGAACTGGTACATGAATGGCAAGAGTTTACCTTATTTGAAGCTTTTGCTGTGGATAGACCTCTGCTCTCTTTCTSTCTGRGGTTATCCCAGGTTTAAAGGCTTCCTCTCTGTCTTTATGGTACTGGCATGTACATTTGCCATTSAGGGGYTGCTTATGTGTTGARWAGTCAGTCCTTTGATTGGCTAGATCAATASATGTAYATGCAGTGTTTACCTGGAAGGAGTAATTTTTGCTGTGCTCAGTTGTATACATTGCATCAGCTTCATTGGGATGTGCAAATTGAGGTTATAATGTTATCCAACTCTGATAAAACTGAAGCATCACAGTTAACGCTATAGGGTTAAATTTATATTTTCCTGTACACAGCCCAGGTTTCAAGGAGCTGAACCTGTTGGCACCTATCCAACAGAAGCTTTGGGAATGGCTGTTAGCCCAGGCAGCTCTGTGTCCTTGGGATGCCAAAGCAACTAATTTCAGGCAGCACCCTGTGTCCTGTTATTTGCTGGACTAAACCCTTTTTCTTATTCCATAGGAGACTAGGAAAGTAGTAGGTATTGCATTTTTGGGCTATCCCCTCAGAGGACTTTTAATTTTACTCAGCATGAATGCAAAAGGCCCTGACAAATTCAGTAGATCTCAAAATATTTATAGTGATCAGTAACTGGACAAATATTAGGCCATAATAATTAACTGAAGTAAAAAAAAATGAATGATTTATAAGAGTTTCTACGAACAATTAAGTGTGTAAGGCCATGCTGGACCTAACTCCTTGAGTGTTATCTGTGGAAGCTGTTCAGGAGTTGGATATAATTCACTYRAGATTCTCTACTGTAACACCATACAGAATAGTGCTGGTTTTACCTGTTTGCTTGTACAGCTTTAATCAGAAAATTTGAAGGTGATTATTTTGCCATGAACATACATGTTCACTACGTACAGTACAAAATGACTAAAAGTGACACCATGTCACGGAAGGGATTTTCCCATAAGTGTTGTGCTCTCTGCACAGTGGCTGAGTTTCCGAAGCCCTCTGTTCTGTGGAGAAAGGGAACAGTGTGGTATGCAGTAGCTCATTCCTTTGAGGTCAGTGAGGGCTGACTGTGGCTGCTTAGGTGCATGCCTTGGTCTTAGCTTCCCACTGAACTCACAAAGTTACATGTGCAGAAATCATGGCAGTATTATCTAATTATATCCTTAAGTATTTATATTTCAAATGTATTGTAATGACAATTAGTAGAAGCTGTCCTACCATCTCTGAACTGAGCATGTTTTAAATACAATGTTTTAGTTTCTCTGAGTAAGGCTGCACTTTGAAAAATCGTGGTAAAGTAATACTGGAAAGGTACTGACAATGAGCAAGCATTTTCAACAATGCTTATAGCTACCATTAGCTATCCTCTAAACGAAATGATGTCAATTGCTAGAGCTGCATCTTGCTGCTATTTAAGTTACAACTCTGTGATTTGTTTMAAAAAAAAAAAAAAGGGAGACAGAGAAAGGAAAAAGAAAGAATGAGAAAAAAGGAGAAAAAGGAGCTTGCATATTGCTCATTGATGTTTACCTTTTGTAACAGATTTTCATTTGGTTTATTGCAACACTGAAGTCAATGACTTAAAGTGGCTTGTGCCTGAAACTATCAAAGTAACACTCTAAACTTTGAATCTAGTTCTCTTAAATTTTAGGTGCTAAGCAGGGTACCCACTGAAGAGATGCAAAGGTGTCCGAAGTGTGCGCTTCACTGAATTCAAGGTAACCTTTTGCCACGGGTGGACCTTGATCGCACTCTTTGTGTGTGTGTCTGCGTGCGTGTGTGAAAGTGCTGCAGCAAGTAAGATACTTCCTAGCTATTTTAGATTGGTAACTTTGGCCTGTAAGTGAGTTACTACTGTGTTATAGTAAATTTTAAGCTACTCAATTGCTGAGTAGCTTCAGCTACCTATTAAGTGTCATTAAGTGGTAAGCTTTGTTAAACTGCAATGGTGCTAAGTTTGAGGTCTTTAGATTTTCAGATCTGTTAAACTGAAGTTAAATTTAGGTTCTGATAATTTTAAGCTCTGTCACATGTAATTTTGGTTCACTGATGTCAAGTTTAGATGATGTTGCTTTGGAATGACATTAAGTTTAAATGAAATTAAGTTTAAATTTTGTTCTATTATGTTATTTACAATGAAATATTAAGTTCTTTTGTTATAGAGAGAAGATGCAATCCACTGAAATAATTTTGATGGAAATGGGTGAGCAATGGCTTTAGAACATGAGTTGTTATGGTGTATAAAAATTGAAGTTATATTCAAGAAATGTGAAATGCTATGAAATGTTCAGAATTTGGATTGTTAGAATCCTGATTGTAGGATACTTTAGGGAATCCCTCCCAGTTGAGGCCTAGGCTCTGGCCAAGCCCTGGCCCTGGGTGGTTGGGAAGTGCCAACAGACCCATGTGCTTCTGCACTAAAAATGTAATCAAGTCCCTTTGGCTTGCCAATTTGGGCTTATGAAAGCTGGAACCCCTTCAGGGTAAASTTGGAAACTTTGCCCGGGAAAGGTTCTCCAGATCCTACCTGTGAAATGGGGCTAGCCAGCTATTGCAGACCCTGGGCAATAGGGAAATGTGCAGGCAGTTGATAAAAGCATCTTTGTAAATCACAATCCTTCCACTGGTGTACTACTGATTGCATGTTTTGCCTTATTTGTTTTTGCTTGGTGCTAACACTGAGCACGTGGTGAGCTTATTACTTTATTACCTGTATTGTTTTGCTCTGTGTTGATGTTCATACTAAGAGAAGTGCATGTTATTCATTGAAAAAGGGGGAGCATTACCCCTCAATAACAATTAGATAATGTGATATTTACAGTACATTTTTCAAACACAGATCATCAATTATGATCCCTGGCAGAGGGATACTTTTCTCAAGGTTTGCATGTGCAGAACCAATTTCCAAAAATTTTATGTAAGACTCTACCATTGGGTGTGCAATAGTGAGGCCCTGATGATTTACTAACCCYGGGGAGAGGGYATGCTTGTGTTCTACCACTGACAGGTCCAAGGTGGTGCCTGCTCACCTGGTAAAACCGTACCAGAGAGACCAGTTCAACACCGTCATACCCCAGGTAAAGACACCACACCAGCCATCAGCACGTGAGTGAACCCAGAGATCACACGAAGGATGTTTAAGCAGCTAGAACAAAGAACTGACATCCTAACGTGTGGTGCAGGAGTGGCATCAGTGCAGAGAACACCTTCTTGGCCTACCAAGCTTGTTGTGTTTCTGCTGAAAGACATTCAGTAATGTCAAAGTCAGCATTGCCAGTTGATGGGTTGTGTACTGCCTAAACCGCATGTCCCCGGAGCGCTGGCCATTTCAGCTCTGGAGCAGTAGCCAGTGATTTCCAAGTGCAGAATAAGCAGTCGTCTTTCTACAGACACTGGACTCCTTCATTTTGGTTTCCTATGCTGTGGGACCTTTTATCAGTGGCATGGTTGTTTTGATAGGTTCTCATGGATTGTGATATGTATCCTGTGCATTTTTTCTTCTGTTCGTGTTCAAGAAAGGATTGGTAGTTGTTTTGCTAAGCTAATGATTGCACAGGTGCACACTGTTATGGCATTAGAGACTTGAACGTTCCTCCTATTTACACAGAAAGGGGTAGATGTAGGCATTGTTAAAAGCTTGCATGGGAATAAAATGTCATGTCCTTGGCCGTCTTGAGAAAAAGAGGATTGGAATGTAGAATTGATCATGCAGGTGGCTTACAATTAAAAACATTACCAATACTGTGGCTCTTGCAAACCTATGAATCCTATGTAGTTGAGTAGAAACTGACAGTGTCACTGATCAATGTATGTTTGACACCAATGTATGCACTGGTTGTTACAGTGGATAAAAGAGGCTTGTCCCACAATAAACTCCTTCTTTCTTTCTGCTTTTTCATCCATGTTTTGTGTGTTTTGTACCTATTCTTCTGTGTCGGCTGTGTGGCCTACAGTGAGGGAATGCTGTCCAAAAGGCAGGCACCCAGAACACATGCTTATTCACTCTCCCCCACCACCACCACAGTGCCTAGAGAAGAGCGAAGGTGAAAAAAAAAAGAATGAGAAAAGGGTTTATGAGTTGAGCTAAGGAACGGGGAGGAACAGAGTTGATGTAGAAAACAGGCAGTAGTTAACTAATCAGGTGAGTTTATTAGTAAGAAAGTGAGAGGAGGAGAATGAGCAATAAATGTGAAGGCTGAAAGACACTGATGTTCTCCCCACTGCCTGCCCCCTTGCCACATCCAACAAAGCAGCAGTGAACAGAGCAGGGGGGCAAAAAGTGCGAACAGAGCAGGCTGGCAAAAGATGCAACCCACCCCTCCTCCGCCCCTGGGCAAAAGGTTGCACAGATTGCAAGCACAGGTTTGTTAAAAGTTATGGAAAAGGTAACCTGACAATGCCAAATCTGTCTATAAAACAATCCCAATACAACACTGAAAACAAAAAATAATTGACCGAGAACACCCTTCCTCCCCCCCGCCCACCGCCCCCCGGCAAAAGGTGCAGGGGTCGGGCTGAAGCTGGACACACCCGGGCACGGAACATGGCACCTTAAGGGGAAGAAGAGAGAGAGAAAGAGAAAGAGAGAGAAAGCTCGCAGACGTCCCGCACGATCAGGTAGAACGGTTATAAAACTTTATGGTTCATCTGTTGTCTGTGCGGTTTCAGGTAGAATATATGTGGGCCTGCCATGGGGATAACTCCTAGGTGTCAGATAACTGTGACAGCTGTCAGAGTTGTAACTCTGAGTACTAACTCTGAGTAGTAACTCTCTAATTTCTTCCTGGGAGATCCAATTCTTGTCAGGGTTCTGAAGATGAATGATTTCAACCCTCTGTTATTGCCTTTTGCCAATAAGATGCATTGCATGTAGGCCATGTATAATATCCTTTTTTCCTGCACTCACCACATGTTTTGTTGTTGTCATGTCAGGGTGTGATCCGTTCCACCAAGAAGGGAATGTTGTATTCAATAACTCACACATTTCTTCCCACCCTCCCGGGGGTATTCCTATTAAGCATGTTCAGAAAGGATTATTAGCTGATTGAATACTGAAACAGAATTCAGTAACACTTGACTTGTTAGCCCATGTGATCTACATCTTTTCTTGTGGATTGACTCTTTAAATTGCCTCACATTCTATGCAAAGCATTAGTAATACAATTGCAAAGAGCCATTTAACAGCTCCATATTGCCTGTCATTGCACAGCCAACTGTGGATCCCTGCATAAAGTCTTTGGAAATAGGCTCTATACATGCAAACCTTCATAGCAGTATTGCTCTGGTCATAATTGATGATCTGTATTCCAAAAATGCACTGTGAACATTGCACTACTTACTTTTCCTTTCTTTAGGGCCATATCCATACTCCCCCCTTTTGTTTTCTATAGTATGTTCTTCTTTGTATAAACATGTACACAAAAGCAGAACAATACAGAAGTAATAAGCTGACCATGTGCTTACCATTAGCATTAAGCAAAACCAAGTAAGGTAATACATGTAATCAGTAGGACACCAGTGAAAGGATAATGATTTCAAAAGATGCGTTATCAACTACCTAAAATATTTGTTTATTGCCCAGGGTCTGCAGTAGGTGGCTCGCCTCATATCACACGGAGGACTCAGAAAACCTTTCCCGGGTAAGGTTTCTAAGTTTACTTTGCAGAGGTTCCAGCTTTGATCAGCCCAAATTGCCAAGTCAAAGTGACTTGATTAAATTTTTTAGTGCAGAAATATCAGGGTTTGTTGGCATATTTCCCCACCATCTAGGGCTATGGCTTTGCCAGAGCCCAGGCCTCAACTGGGAGGGAATCTCTACAATTCTACAAACATCTTTTCTATTAAGTTTCTTAAAATAACATTAACACATTTCTTATACATAACTTCACAAGGCTATGCAAAAATTTTTAAAACAGTTACTTTAAAAAATACAAACAATCCAAAGACTGCATGTGAGAAACGTCCAATAATAGCTTCTGGAAAACACCCTTTATAATAGATCTATGAATTAATGTCATGACATTCACAATATATCAAAACCATTCACTTAGCAATAGTGACTTTAAAAGAAAACCTTTCAGATGTATATTTTCTATATATTTATGCACATATAGCAGAGCAGTAAAGAAAGCATTGAAACGTTAATATCACTTAGACTTAACAGAACGTAACTTTACCTTCACTAAAACTTCACAGACATTAAATCTGATAGCACTTCAACTGAGAATACATGAAAGACCTTGACCTTACCAGAACTTAAATATAGTATTACTTAAAGGTAACAGAACATAACTGTATTAGAACTTTAATCTTAACACTGCTTAAAAGTGACAGAATTTAAAATTCAGACAGTGAACAGATATGAAAATCTACAGGCTTTACAGTCAAAAGTACTTACATTTAAGAAAACTTTATTAACACTTAACACTTAATGGCATTCAACAGATAAATTAGAAATTGATTCATACAGAATTTTCCATACAACAATACTGAGTCAGTTATACACTTCAGTTACAAATCTCAAATAGTTAACTTAGAATAACAGTCCTTATTCATTTGCTGCAGCAGTTACACACACACACACACACACACACACACAGACACACACAGAGACACACACACACACACACACACACACACAGACACACACAGAGACACACATACACACACACACACTCACACAGACACGCACACACACACAAACACACACTCACACAGACACACACACTCACACAGACACACAGACACACACACACAGACACACCCCTGCACCCACACTGACACACACACCCACACACACACACACTGACACACAGACACACTGACACCCACAC
>NW_026624048.1:0-64291 GCF_030028575.1 Malurus melanocephalus
GGGCGGCGCGGAAGGCGGGGAAGGACAGCGGCTCCCCGGCCATGCCACACGGACAGCCCGGCGCTGACAGCGGCTCCCCGGCCATGCCACACGGACAGCCCGGCGCTGACAGCCGCTCCCCGGCCGTGGGGACAGCCCGGTGCGGGGGTCAGCGCGGTTCCCGTGGCACCGGAGCCTCTCCAGGAGCTGCGCTCTGGGCCCGCTCCGCTCTGGRCCCGCTCGGCCCGGCCCGGCCGCGCTGCCCCGCCCGCCGCCCGCCCCTCCTGCCCGACCTGCGGCGGGGCCGGTCCGGCCGCGGCTGAGCGGGGCACTGCGRCCGGCACGGGGAGGCGTTTCCCGCAAGGAAGGAGTTTCCCGAAGCACCGGGAGATCACTGATTATTGGGTGCCWACCAAACAGCTTAGTTAATCGATCACAAAAGCTGACCAGAATCTTTAAATCATGAGAAGCATTAAGGCCATTCTGTGTGTCAGTGTAGAAGTTTCTGCGTTTGAAAATTAGTTTAACTTCTAAAAAACGAACTAGGCTTACTGATGACTCTGTTTCTGAGTTAAAAGCTGGAGATATCATGGAATTTACATATGAAGCCACGACTTTTAGTTCTGCACCCTGTCACACCCAGCTTGCTTAACCATAACATGACTAGCCCAAGGCACGTCTTGAAGTTTTCTGCTCTGACAAAGCTTTACTGACAAGGCTGGTATAAAATACACAGATTAGTGCGGTAGAAAGCCTTCAGCTAGGGCTTTGTCTCTGCCTTGGTCTATTGCATGAACTACTACTTCCTTGGAGTAGCCTTAGATATAAATTATTGAAAACTGCGAGTCAGAGCTTATGGGCATGATTAGATATTGTATTAAAGGATAAAGCAGTTTGCAATCATGTAACAGGAAGTATGCCGAATATTAGGAACTAGCATAATGCAATGTATGTGAAAACTGCAAAATAGGTATTGGAAGGAAGAGGGACTGCTCTCAGGCAGATCTTTTGCCAGCAGAAAGCGAGATCCTCTTTGATCCTCCACTCACTCTGAAACCAGTAGGGGAAATGAATGCTACACCCATTAAATGATYGCACTGAGGTCAGGGCAGGGACAGCCTCGCCTTTGTGGTTATGTCAGGAATGGCATCATTAACTCATTACAGCCCAGATTACAYTTGTAATTGTGTTTACACTTGTAAACTTGTGTTTAGGAGTAACATAACCCTTCTTGTTTATTCATTATACACAACATTTAGTTCACCCTGGTATTTTCTTTTGCATGTTATGTCATGGAACAATAAAATACT
Organism: Malurus melanocephalus; assembly: GCF_030028575.1. Classification (NCBI taxonomy): domain Eukaryota; kingdom Metazoa; phylum Chordata; class Aves; order Passeriformes; family Maluridae; genus Malurus; species Malurus melanocephalus. The sequence continues at coordinate 1,290 of NW_026624048.1, forward strand.
GTTTTGCTCATTGCACAGACATCCCAGTGTGTGCACACTGTGCTCCTGTCTCTGATTAACTGGTTGGTCTGGTAAGATGTGCAGGATCAGAACTCTGATGTAGTTGCTTTACTAACTGTAACAGCCTGAGTTTTGACTCAGACTCAATTCCACTAATCATAGCTCTTTTTACCACTAGTTATAGAAAAGCTACTAGGGTACACACAGCAAAAATCAAGATTATAACTTTTAGTTCATTCCTGTGCCAAAAAAAAACCCAAAAAAACCAACAAAACCACAAAAACCAAGTTACACACAAGAAAAAAAAAATAGAAGATTCTTTTGATGACACCTGGTATTCTGTTTTACATATAGATTGTTGTATTCAGTAATGAAAATGGCCATATTTCTCAAAATTTGAGATGATCATTGTGAATTGTTTAGACTTTTGGTCCATGGCAAGCTTTCACTCAGGAGAAAAAAAAAAGTAGAAATGAGTACCTTGCATAGTGCCCCCAGCAATTGTACTCCAATTGGAACAGAAGCAAGCAGTTTTGTTGGCTTAAATAGGAGTCTGTTGAATACAGACTCTGAGTCTGAAATCACAGAAGATGCTTCAGCACTCAAAAGACTAACCCCAGCTCTGAAGTAAGCTTATAAAAGCATTACCATGAGACTTGGGGCTTATTCCTGAGACAGATCCCCATTCCTGACAAAAGTGGCAACTATCAAGAGATGGAAAAGGAACCCTTGATAGCACAGGTGGCACAATTTGCATTTCCATTCTGCCCCAATTTAAAACATTTTAAGTGTTTTTAAACTTTAAGCTCTGGACCCAGAACCCCTGTTTTTTCTAGTGTTATTGACTGCATTTGTTCAGTGTTTCTTGCAATCAGCCCCTGTTCTGGGGCAAACCCCAGTCCCCAGCTTAGGTAGCAGGTAGTGAACATCCAACGGGTTTAGGCCATAAGCGTGGATGCTCGATGAAAGTATTTAATTCCTGCAAGTGTTTTTATTAAACTTTATGTTCAAAGGTTTTAACCAAGTTATCCAAGTTATTAAAATGTGATTTTTTGCCGCAGCACGACAAAGATTTGTGTTTCTAACGAGAATCCAAAAGTTCAAAGGAAGAGGCTTGATCACATAAGCCTCTGCTTTTCAAAGGCTGATTGTGTTGCAAATATGACGTGTGAGTTTGACAAACAGTAGTTAGGCCATCTTTCATTAGTCATTCTGACTAAAGCAGATTTCAGTGGAAAGACATTTGCATGYACCCCTTGTCACCCTAAGAGTCAGGCAGGGGTCACTAGACAGAGATGTGAGAAAAACAGGGGGACTGAATGAAACACAAACCTAAAGGTATTTTAACAAGAGGGATCAAAAACAATGTTTTTATTAWGCTCGTATCCCATATGGAGATCAGAAGTGAATATGATTTGAGATTCAGGTTTTACCACTCTTACTCAACCATAACACCTGTACAGATAGGGCAGTTTTATCATGAGTTGCCTGTTACAATTCAGTGCTGTCCTCAGAAATCAACACGAGTGATAATGCTGGGWTGGTTTCAAAATTACAGTCTTTGTATCATAACACATCCACCATGACTAGATTTGCAAATGCTTGCAGCATACAAATACTTTTTGCTTTTAATATAATGTATCCAGAAAATATAAACACTTTCTATCTCTGACAGGGTTACAAGCTTCGTGAAGATATTTTACACTGAATTATTAATGTGGATTGGAGAGTCATAATCTTGCTAGTTGAGGCTTAGTGATACTGACTTTAAATGGCAAAACGGCTTTTTACAGTTACAAAATCCAAAACATTTCATAGATACACATGCAGAAGTGCAAAGAAGATTTCTCTACTGCATAGCAGATGCAACACATCCACGTATGTGTTGTTTATAACCATGAAGCTTATAATTTATACCTGTTATCACAAGCCACCAAAAGTCATTCCCAGCAGGTTAGCTTTAACACACTGGAAACTTTGTAAAAAAATTTAATTCTCTCTTTGAAATAACTTTGCAGACTTAAAAATGTACCTAAATATGCAATGTTTCTCATCCAACTTCTCATTCTTAAACTTTCTGTTATCAGTTGACTGTTCAGCTGGAAACATTCAGAATTTTTTATGCAGACTGAAAACCAATATGAAACAAATATATGATGAGTTACTATKACCAGTTGAGCTTCATTTCTTTCAATATATTTTTTTTATTTTTAGGGTACGCTCTGTGTTAGGTAATATACTTGACATGTCTTTAAACACAAACTAAAGTATATTTGATGCTGTTAACCCAAGTCAGAAGCTAAACTTCAAACAGCCACTTGCTCCCTCTCTGCAGTGGGATGGAGGAGATAAACAGAAGAGGAAAATCAAGAAAAGTTGTGGGTTGAGATAAAAAGTTTAACAGGTAAAGCAAAAGCCATGYACCCAAGCACATCAAAATAAGGASTGCATTCACCACTTCCCAYGAGCAGGCAAATGTTCAGCCATCTCCWGGAAAGCAGGGCTATCATGTGTTGTGGTGGCTTGGGAAAACAAGCTCCATCAAGAAAAATATTCCTCTTTTCCTCTGTCTTTCTCCTGCCTCATCTGCTGAGCATGACATCAGCACAAGTCTGTGGGGCCGGATGGGATGCACCCAAGGGAGCCGCRGGARAGCTCACCAAKCMACTTTCCATCRTGTACAGAACCACARAATAGTCTGAGTTGGAAGGAAGRCAGAAGGATCATCAACTCTGTAAGGGAATGGCCCATGTGGGGATTGAGCCATGACCTTGGTGTTATTTACTGGCAACCTTGGCCAACCAGGAAGGTCCCAGGTGACAGGAAGCTAGCAATTGCAACACTCATCTATGAGAAGGATTGGAAGGAGGATCCAGGGAATTAAAGGTGTGTCAGCCTGATCTCAGTGCCAGGAAAGGCCGTGGGGCAGATCATCTTGAATGCCATCACATGGCATGTACAGGACAATCAGGTATCAGGCCCGGCAAGCATGGGTTTGTAAAAGGCAGGTTGACCTGACCAACCAGATCTCCATCTGTGACAGGGTGACCTGACTAGAAGACAAGGGAAAGGCTTGGATGTTTTCTACCTAGGCTTTTCTAAAGCCTGTGACATAATTTCCTACAGCATTCTCATGGAGAAATTAACTACTTATGGCTTGGACAGGTACACCCGTCACTAGCTAAAAAAACTGTCTGGCTTGCCAGGTCTAGAGACTGGTAGTGACTGGAGTTACATCGACCTGGTGCCGGTCACCAGCAGTGTTCCCCAGCACTTGGTGCTCAGCCCATTCAGTTAATATCTTTATCCATGATCTGTGCAAGGGCATCGTCAGTTTGCAGATGACACCAGTCTGGGCAGGAGTATTGATCTGCTGGATTGCTCTCTGCAGAGGAATCTGGATAGGCTGGATAATGGGCCAAGGTCGATGATACGAGTGAAGTGCCAGGTCCTGCCCTTGGGTCACAATAAACCCACRCAGTGCTACAGGATGGGGGCAGAGTGACTGGAAAACAGCCCAGTGGAGAAGGACYTGGRGTGCTGGTTGACAGCACATGAACATGATCCAACACTGTTCCCAGGTGGCCAAGAAGGCCAAAGGCATCCTGGCCTGTATCAGGAATAGTGTGGCCAGCAGGACCAGGGCCGTGACCATGCTGCTGTACTCAGCCCTGGTGAGGCCACATCTCAAATCCTGTGTTCAGTTTTGGGCCCCTCACTACAAGAGGGACATTGAGGTGCTGGGGTATGTCCATAGGAGGGTAATGAAGCTGGTTTAAGGGGCTGAAGCTTTACAAGTTTTATGAGGAGCWGCTGAGGGACCTGGGGTTGTTTAGCCTGGAAGAAAGGAGGTTCAGGAAGGACATTATTGCTCTACTGCCTGAAAGGAGGGGGTCAKTGTCTTCTCCCAGGTAACAAGAGACAGGACAAGAGGAAACGGCCTCAAGTTGCACCAGGAAAGATTTAGACTGAATATGAAGAAAAATTTCTTCACTAAAAGTTTATRCAATAGTGGAACAGGCTGCCCTGATTGAATCCCATCCCTGGAGGTATTACAAAGTGAAGATTTGGCATTGAGGAACATGGTTCAGTGGTGGAGTTGTCAGTGCTGGGTTTACAGTTTGGTTAATCATCTTGAAGGTCTTTTCCAAACTAAATTATGATACAGTGTAAGCGCTGCTCAGCAGTAACAAAAAACTCTGTTATCAACACTGTTTCCAGAAGAAATCCAAAATAGAACTGCATACTAGATACTATGAAAAAAAATTTTTTAATGCCAGCCAAAACAAATTTTGACACTTCTGGTAGCACACAGAGGTATTATGAATAGTGGTTTTCAAGACAAATTTTTGCAATACAAAATCTTCCACTTAAAATACTCATTTTCAGACAGAAGAGCTTTCATTTCAAAGACAACTTTGCTCTTAGTTTCTGAAGTGCAAATGGATRGTGGGAAAAATGAAGATCACTTTCATTAATTTAAAATAATCCTATTCTTAATGAATTTTGACAGTCTTTTTCAAGCTGTAGCAGACACTTTGCTAAGTAAAAATACTTACTCTTTCTACACACAGATCTAGTGTTTTGGGTTTTTTCTTGAAAATGTTGAAAACATTTTTCTTGAAAATGTTGAAAACATTGTAAGAAGAGACTCCTCCACTTTGTGAATAGGAACTTTAACTGACTAATTTTTGTTGGTCATTTGTCATTTGGACCTTTTCCAAAGTGATTTTTACTAGCCAGCAATTTAAAAATTAAAAAAAAAAAAAAATCAGTCTTGTATTTGATAGAGTCTCAACTACTTGAAATTGTTCTATACTAAATTCTGAGAAGCACTGCAGACATCATTCATAGCTTCAGAAAGATTGCTTTGGGGTCTAATTTTATGTAACTAACATATGCCATCAGCAATGGTCAGTAAGTTAGATGCGATACAATGACCAGTAGCCAGGTTTTCACACACTTTTAAGCCATCTGTTAGCTAAAACTGAACTGSGAGAAGGAAAACAGATTATTAGTATGCATCTATAATTCTGCAGCATGGTGAAATAAATCACACTAGAGAAGGGAGAGGCGCCTGGGCTTGACAAAGTAATTATAAGACCAGAAGAAGGAAAGTTTTAGGTYCCTGTTGTGGCTTAACCCAGCAGGCAGCTGAGTACCGTGGAGACATTTGCTCATTCTATCCCATGTGGGATGAGRGAGAGAATCGAGAAAAAAATTGAAGTTTGTGGGTTGAGATGCAGATATTTTAATGGGGCAGAAAGGGAAAGGAAAGTAATAATTATWATAAAAGAATGTASAAAACAAGTGATGCACAATCCAATTGCTCAGCACTCACTGACCAATGCAGAGCCAGTCCCTGAGCAGGGGGATCCGAGTCCCAAGCCAATCTCTCCCAGTTTTATTGCTGACCATGACATTGTTTGGAATGGAAGAACTCATTTATTGCTGGCACAAAGGTTTGACTACAGGGGCATTTTAACATGAATCAGTGCAGCATCTCAGGCTTCTGCCTCTTAGAAACAGTTCTCTGCAAATATCTCCACAAGCTCCTTCCTGTAACCTGTTTGCAGAATTAAGGAATGAGCCACAGACATCAGCTCATCAGGAAGCAATGTAAGCTCATAGAAACAAACCTCTGACAAAGAAGCTTATAAGGAACTAAATTCTGTTCAGATCGTCTGTTTGTCKCAAGTCTGGCTGAAAATAAACTGCTTCCTGCAGCTGGTGTTATGAACAAGTGCACTGACAAGTGATAAACCCTGAAAGTTAGTGCTTATAGGGTTATGTAACTGTGTCCAAATCCCTAATTCAAAAGAGGGACTTGAAATCCTACTGCACAAGGCTGCTATCTGAATCTTAGCATTGGGTCTTCTGCAGTAGAGGTTCCSTTAGTGCTTATAGTTTGTTGCCAGAGTAGTTAAAACAAAAATATTTCGTCTCAGTGGACTGCATTTAACCTGATCAATCTGACTTCAGGGTATTGTGTCTCCTGGACCTTCTTCCCACTCTGTATTCACTATGAAACACATTTTAATTTTGCCCATTCTCTATTTCTGGATGAAAAAGGACGGTACCATTTCATTGAATCACAGAATTGTTTGGGTTGGGAGGGACCTTTATAGCTCATCTTCATCTTGAACTAGTCACCTGTCAACTATATCAGATTGCTCAGAGCTCCATCCAACCTGGCCTTGGATGGCTCCAGGGATGGACATTGCCACATCTCTGAGCAACCTGTTCCAATATTTTGCCACTCTCTAAGTGGTAAAACACAAAAAGATTTGCCTTCCAACACTACTGGTATACTGCAGTGAGGGGCACTAGAAGCACTTTCTTGGACTAAAGACTTCTGAGTTTGATTCAAGCCTGTGGTTTGTAATAGTTGAGAACTACATTGCCTAGCCAGAGAGAGGAAATAATCACCTTCAATTGAGTCTAAGAAGCTGATAATGGAATTKAAATTAAATTACTGCACAATGAAATTTGTGCCAAATTATAGGTTAGAGTTTGGAGTCAGCTGTGCTGCAGCAACACTACAAATCTTAAATTTCAAGCGATACTCTCTAAAAGTTTTCACTTAAATTTTTTATGCTTAGCTTTATAAAAMATTTAAAGAGAGAGAGTTTTTGTGCAATTAAGAAATACTCCATGTGCTTTTAGGARGGACTACATTTTTAAAAATGGTGGGAGGTAGAATTCTGTAATTGGAGTTGACACTTGGCAAAGTGAACATGCACACTTGACCCTGCCAGAGTGTCCCTCCTCTTGCACATGGAGATACCCTTTTACACCATCTCACTGGCAGGGAGCAGCCCTCAGTCAGCTCTTAGCTTGCTGAAATATCCGAGTAGAGCAGCAGAAATGGCCAGAATTTATAGTTCACAGCAAAGAATCAGGGGATTTGTGAAAAGGAAGTGAAAAAGGAATGATTTCTTGCTTTCTCCAAATTAATAGAAAATATTAATAGCATAAGGAAGTGAGAGAATTTTGCATAAAAGGAAAAGGGCAGGAGAAGCACAAAGCAAGCATCCTTTCAAACAACTGTCATATAAGGAAAAGGAGTTAATGTCTGATCTTGACAGGCAGGTTTGAGACATTTCTTACACTAATAGTGCTAAGATTTGAGTTTGGTTTTTTCTAGGTCTTTACAAGGCCTCTTAGACAGTAGTAGATGAAGAAATAGAGGGAAAGGGAAGCTCTGTAAATAATACAAAATGGGAAACCAGGTAAATCTAATAAATGTTATAACTGGGATATAATAAATATAAATGGAAATCCATCATCCACAGCAGCAAGAAGTTGCTTCTGGGATTTCTCTCTGAATGRCACTCCTGAGAGTATCTCAGCTTTTCCATATGTAGCCAAAACTGTGAACCCTGTGTACATCATGTGAGTTCTTCGGTCTGTGGCCAGGTAGTGACTGAAAATATAATCTACTTTGCTCRATGAAATGCAACCAAAGCTTTTTGTGCTGATTTGTACTTGAAGAATTTCTTGATAGCCGCAATTCTACAGTCGTTAATATTAACAAAGGCAGTGATAGACAACTGCCTGCACCTTGTCAGAGCTAACACCATGCAAATCCTATAAATATAACAAGTTACACTTTTTTCCTTAAAACTCAATGTAAATAAAKAAAATGTCACTTGTCCACATTACAGTTTTAGTGTGGTTAATAAAAAGAAATACTAGCTTACAGCAAAAGAGATAGCACTATGCCAATGTTTACAAAACTGTTATTGGCAAAGTAAATCATTTATTTGCAATAACACATGCTCAACATTTTCRTCTCAGAATACATATCCAAAAATTGAAGAAAAGAATGTGCAGAGTGTCACATTTGCCTTATGAACTGTTTAAAATACTACACAAAGAAACAAGATCTAAGACTGATCCGAGATTCTGAAATTCCCACACCAGTTTACTCTTTGGTAATTTCAGCACCAAAAGAGTACTTTGGTAATAACAAAATATACGCTTGGGATCCTTACAGCAAGAAAATTTTAACATGTTTCAAGAGTCAGAGACGATTTCATGGTAGTAACAAATGAAGCAAGCCCCTCTCTTCACTTTACATACTTTCTCCCATTCKACTCAGGAGAGAGAGACAGTTGCTCTTGTCTCAGAGGTTCAGAAGAAAATCTTTCTTGCTGTAAGAACTTGAAAAGTGAAATTCTTGAAATGTGTATTTCTTCAAACAACACTTTGAAAAATTTTTAATAACTCCAAGCCTGTCATTCCAGGTTGCATAAACCCTTCCAGGCTTATGGCTGACAAATGTTCCACCTCCAGTATTTATATTTCTTGACATGTGTGGGCATTTTATAATAAAACAATTAATGATAATAATGCTTTGGCTTACATAGTGCTTCTCAACTGAAGTTTTTAAAGCACTKCACAAAGCTTAACCTTCACTAGGGATTTAAAGCCTCAGTACTTCACAGTATAAACCAGCCCTACTATGAGGCAAAAAGAACAGYAGGGGGAAAATTCTAAATTATTTCAAAATATCTTTGATTTAGTTTCCTTGTGCCTTTCTTTGGAGCTTATATATATTACTGATCTTTCTCAAGGGCCAAACAGTGTTTGGTCAATAAGATAATGATTTTTGTTCCTACTCTGTTTTTTAGACAGAAAAGCCGTGAAGTATGGCTGAGATACCATTGTATATTACCAAGCTGACTTTGAGTTGATCAGATGGAATGATTTAGACAGCACCACAAGCATAGACCTGCAACATAAATTTTCCCTTTCTCAGTCCTATACTTTGACCAGTAGATCACGCTTGTACTCTCTGAAGCCTCATGTCTTCAGCATTTTCACAGCTGTTGTGTAAAATACAGTAACCAGGACCACTTGTAGCACAGAAAGAAATGAAGTATTGTTACGTGTATACCTCAAAGACGTGCTTCTTTGTATTTGCATGGTGTACTGAAAAAGGTTCCAGTTTTTAATGTAGAAAACCAACGCAAGGAATAAATTTGGGGTATTTTTCATGTGACAATTCCTGAAATTAAAAAAAAAAAAATACTCCTTTTTTTAAATTACTGGTTTTCGTTCCTTCATTGCAGTGAAAGGRAAAAAGTGAAAGATTAAGGACAATTGTCAACTTCTATAAAGAATTAAATCTGTTCAAATAACAAGAGACTTAGTTGTCACAGTATTTGTCATAACTATCACACTACATCCTAAAAGAAYGATGAAAAACAATCATCTTCAGCTAGCACACATGCAATAGTCATCCCTGAAAGCTTCCCAAATCCCAGTGCAGGTGCTGCCAACAGAAAGGATCAGAAAGTGACAAGTGATGCGAGAGGATACAGAGGAGCTGTGCTGGCAGACACAGTCAGAGGATTTTGAACAGAGCTTTATCCCCATAATACACAGCTTTGTCTTAAGTATCCAAGATCCACATTGCAGTCAGGATAAAGCCACTGATTTTGGAAATATTGCAGAAAATTTGAACGTTGTGAACGAACACCTTTCGTAGATCCACTGGCGCTAGAACTGCAACCAGAACTTCAAATCTTGCGTGAATCTTTGCATTCATGAGCCAACAACATGAATACATTTGTGCTATCACATACGACTTGCTAAATTAACATAATGATATTTATTACAGTAAAGTGACTCCATTCCTCATTGTTTGTGTAACAGCAAAGATATTTCTGAAAAGCTTATGTRGCAAACTATACCCACTAATATTATAATACCTATTGTGGAGCAAGATACTTAATTTAGGTTGTTGAGGGAACAACTCTGGTACAATCAGTTTTTCTATTTTTAATGTTATTCCTTCATTTTTACTGTAAAGCACAACTYCTACCACTCTTAACTGTTCTAATTCCTGACACTCAGCTCCCCTTACCTGCAAGCCATTGCCCTTCCTTCAGCATGTGCTTTTTTGACACCCAGAATCTTGCAACTGATTAGAAGTCCCCTTTCTTCAACAGGATGAAGAACAGAYTTGGGACAAGGACACTATCACTTCCAATGAGATGTAGTGTAAAGCAGAAGGCTTAATCCTTACTCAGCAAGGCCCACATGGCCTGAAGCAGAGGGCAAAACYCAGGAAGTACAAGATCCAAATCTGAGGAGCCTCAATAACATATGTTTCTTTACAAACTGAATTTTTATAAGATTGACAAAACCAGCATTCTACAGCATGCTGTCATGTACTGGGAAAATTAGTTAATAATGCTGGAAGACAGAGAGAAATCAGCCAAGGGACAAAGGCTGTACAAGCAGTGCATCCTCCGTGTCAGGCTGCTGGCATAGCTGCCAGTGCTGCTGTGCTGGAGAGCATGTCCTTCTGCATGCTCTAATCCACATCTCTTCCTGGCTGAAAAGTTGGAAAGAAAGCACCAATTGCTTGGCCTCCACAAGTGATGTGCATACATAACCCAGAAGAAAACCTCTTTTTTTTTTTGGTAGGTTGAGTTTCTCATACGTAGCTTGAACATGTCATTAGCAGTTCCTCTCAATTCATCTGTRCTGAATTGTAAAAAATGGTTCAACATTTTTGCATTTCAGTGTGGGGTTAATTGATGATAATGGTAAGGATAATTAGTTTTAACATGCAGTAAGTCCCATAACCCAAGCCTCATATGATAGAAATAGACCAGCAGTCAAAATGTGCATGAGAAGTAACATGGCACCATCTAGTCATCAGCAAATACAGGGGGGTGGAGAGTACATAAGCATTTGTATGCACTTGCATATGTTTGTATGCAAACTACTTCAGAAAAGGTGAAATCTTATGCAGTGCACAGTTATGGAATTTTTGTTATTGGCATTGGCCAAAATGCAGCAATCTAAGGTTTGCCAACAAACACTGCAGTGTCCTGTTGGGAAGTTGCAACACTGTCCAGGAAGAAATAACTCCTTAAACTAGATAAAGGGCTCAATGACAAGTTATTTTTCTTTTTTGGAAGGGTTTTTTTTTTCCCCCTAAATTTTATGAAGCATCCCATATGAGAGTAAAAGAGAAAGCCAAGTCAAAAGCTAAAGTTACAGTTCTTCAGACTAGTACAGCATCTTCAAATCTCAGGCAGGAGCTGTCGCTCTAAAGCTGAGATGACAACATGCAAAATTTAAAATATTCTGTCTCACTCGGTCTTTCCACACASCCCTCCCATCGCCTCACCCAACAAAGCTTTACTCCATGTAAGCTTGGCACCCCTTGTGTTGGCATCAGGGTGGTTTGGGTTTGCCTCCCTGACAGTGAATTCAGGTGACCCATGACAGTTGTACCACCAGCCACCATCCATCAGCTGATCAGCTAAGACTGACCTACACACTGTATGCTGGGAGCTGTTTCCCCAAATTATTAAAAGTACTATTTTATTGCAATATTGGGGGGGGGGGAAATCACCAAAAATTAATATTAGTGCAGTTTTTACTGCAAGTACAGTAAAGCATAAAAATGGGTGAAACTAGTCTGCGAAACTCATCAGAGTAAAGAGAAAACCACATATTCATAAAGAGCAGCTTTAATTGTAGAGGCAGCACAGAGCAATCATTTCATACTAAGGTTAATGAAATCCACATTTGTAAAATCAGCTTGTTCCAGAAAGCCTGACAAATATTTAAGATTGAGACACAAATATTTGAGAAGACAGAGGATTGTCTTATAAGGTTRAAGGGAAGATGACTGTTCCTGGGACTGCAGCATAGCAGTTGATTTTGAGATTCTTGGCTGTGCTGATGGAGGATGACTGGGGGTGTAATCACAGTGTGTCAAGAAAAGTTTACGGTTGGATGGCATAAAAGCCTGATCTTAAATTTTCCTAAAGTCTTTAAAACAGATATTAAAACTATAATGCAGGCAGCAAGCACTTGTAATCCCACTGAGCTCAATTACTTCTGAATGYGCTCAGCACTTTTGAACACTAAGCTATTTATTTACTTGTCTGTGTGCACATACAGGCACACATTTCCATATCTTGTTTTAGACAAGCAAACACAGGGTWTAATCTTTCCACTGTCTTACCCTAAAATGCTATTATATATCCTTTAAAAGGAATAGGCCTCCTTCATTTCKGTTTTCATGGGAATAATCTGCGTTTCAAACACCAACAGCAAAGACAAACCAGAGACAACATTTTACAGTTTCAGAGTCACCTGCTTAAGCCTGAAGCATGAAAACTGGATGGCCACTTCACTTCACGTGGTTACAGAGCCACATGAGTGAAAGGTGATTGCAAGTCCAGTTCAGCCTTGAGACTGAGAAATGAAGTGACTCATATTAGCAATGTGTCCTATCTCCCACCCATTTTGCCCAAAMAGCTTTCAATCCACTGATAACTGCACATAACTGGCTTGCATTGTTATGCAGCTACATTATACCCCTGCCCTACTTGCAGGAACACAGAATTCAATCCAAGGATTTTTAAGTGTTTTGTGAATTCTGACACTGTGAACATCATTGCAATTGCCTTGTAAGAATTATTTATCTAATATACTGTAAAATAATAGGTCATAAGACCAAGAGTAACAACTATAATTCTRTAACCACCCTATACTATTCATGTGAGAGGAATCCCCTGAATTAATTTCTGTCTAAATAACGTTTTGGTGGAAAACAAAGGCAATGCAATCCTCATATGCCAATTTCCAGTTAGTGCAATCTAAAAACATCTCTGGCAAGTTGCWCCAACTACCAATGACCTTATGGCTAAAAATTAAAGAACATATCAGCTATATCATAACAGATTATTATCAAGTATTATCACTGTTTTCCAAAATACACAGTAATGTTAATATCCCAATTTAATAGATATAGATAAATATAGAAATTCTATCTCTAAAACATCATTTTCCAATGAAAACATCATAAACACAAAGCTGTGCTAGAAACTGTGAGATGCTATTCAGGTAAATTCTCTACATAGCTTAATGCCATTTATGCTGAAGGCAAGACCTTTAGCATTATTGTTTGTGAAAAGCCAGACATGAGCAATCAGAATCCTTAGAAAATGTCATCTTGATGATGCCTCTGCCTCCTATCATTCCATCTAGCACAGCATTCATCTTGCAACTGACTTTAGAGGCTACTTCGTAAAAAATATTTTCCAGATTTTTGTGGGTAGAAGATAATGTTCAATAGTGACTCTATTACTATGTACTATTCCAGGAAGCTTGTGGCAGAAGAGGTTTCCAAATTAAGGCAAATGTCCCTTGGACAAGGCATCAAGAACATCAGTGGAAATGTTAGTATGAACCATTGCCAGTGGCACAGTTGTGAACCTCCAGGCCTAGACTAAAGAGAATGAGCCCTTTTAGCATATTTAGGAACATAAAGTATTGTGGCAAGTTTTGAACAAAAACCCTTCCTCCTTACTACATGAATAAAGTCTTTCCATTTGCAACTTATTTCCRGTTTTCAGTCAGGGGAAGAGCATCCCTGAAGCCCCCGATTTCAGTGTTTTTCTGAGCCTTCAGGGGCTGGAGGATTTAATTTTTATCACCAGCTCCTGTTATGGATAAGAAAAACCATACAAAATGARGGCCTTGCTACCCTTGTAAAACTCTTGCTCACTCCTTTTACTTCAGCTAACCAGAGAAGCATTCTGGGGATGACTCAGCTAAACTAGGGGTGAAAASCAGGTTACATAACCCTGGAAAACGTGATAGAAACAGTGAGTGCTTGCTTTGTTGTGTATGCTGGTTGGTTTTAACCAGCGCATGTTCCTATCATGGTTTATGGTGGTTGGTTGAAACACATTTTTTGTRCTTCACAAGAATGCAAACTTATGACAAACTAACTGTTTAAAAACCCTGGGTTTTTGCAATAAAGTAATACCTCTTTACAACTGCTAAGGGGACTTTGTGTCATCCTCCTATTTCAAGCTCCAAACAGTGCCTGGCAGGATGCACCTGCAGTAACCAGCTCTGTAGCGGAAAAACCTGCAGCACCCAAATTGTTCTTTGTGTCTCCACTTTTAAGGGCCAGCTTTAATGTTAAAATACAGTGCCACTTGAAAACTAAGCTGAAGAAGCTAACTTCCTCTGGGAATAGTTCAGGTCTACAGGTGTCCTTAAAAGGAATTCTTGATGCATTTTTATTAAACACTTCCCCTTAGAAAGGGGACTGTGTGAGGGTAATTCAGGCTACTAAGGTGGGATGGGTGGGGAAAGGCAAAGAARTAACAGTTGAAGTTCCCTGATTTGATGAGGTGAGCACTCAATACACAGAGAAGGATGTAAAGAAACTGAAAACATTTATTGTGCACTATTTCATATGTAAGTTGATTAAACAATTTCCAGGGAAGTAGTTTTCTACTGAAAGATGCCAAGTCAATGCAATTTAAATGCATGTCATGTAGTTCTATTACAATGTGCTGACAAAAAGTTATCACACCATCTTGATACAGTTGAAACTGTTTTTAAACCCACACAAAAATCAAATGTGCATTTACTCACAAGATGACATTTTCACTAGGGATTGCATTGTTTGCATTTCTCATCCTAATCTAGGAAAAAAATAAGTTTTGATAAATCCTGCATTTCCATTTAAAAAAAAAGGCCATTCTGTTCTTTGAATAGCTCAGTTTAGTGTGTCTCCATACATGCATCACAGACTTGTTTGGTTTGCAAATAATCTCTCTTTGCTCCTTTCCTTATCCAATTTTTCATAATCCCATTGGGTTCTTTTTCAAGAATACTCATTAGTCAACTGTTTTTTTGCTAAATTTCATCCTGAGTTATCCTTCCTAGCCTAAAGGATTCTGACTGTGCTTTCTGTGACAGTTGTCCTCTCTTTTGCCTTTGAAATGTTCCATRAATGGTTCTTAACAAACAATTCCGTTGATAAAGTACAAGAAAAAGAAATCAAAGTGTCTCTCAGCAGTGGTACCTCTGCAGGGCAAACAGGAATAAAGCACAGTGAAAATRTATTTGTATCACTCTGATTAGCAGATGGGAATCTGAAAGTGCTCTGCAAGCGATAAGGTGAGAAAAGCCACCAGTTTAATGTAGGTTCATTTGAGAAAAGCACTATACTTGAGCAGAAATAACTATYCCACTAGAAGTGGGTTTTTGAGATCTAAACGACTGTCTTCTGACTCATGAAAGTTACTCTTACAATAATAGATTRCAATTTTTAAAGAGCAGGTAGAAGTACAGAAAAAAAAAGTGGAAACATGGACAAACTATTTCTCTGAACAGTGTTTGCATTGATACTAAATACTTGAAAGCCAAGAATTTCTGGAGTTCATAGCTGCCTTTTTGAAAAGCATAATCAATATGAGGAAAAATTTAGGGCCATTATATTTGAGATCTGAGTGTTACTGGCAAAAAATTGTGTTGATTATGGCACCAGCATCTCATTCGATATAAAAATTTGATTTGTGTCATAACAGCAATAAATTAAAGAGGAAGAAATAGCCCAAGTGATCATCCTGGAAGAAGTGAAACAGGGCAATCTGAGTTTTTAGCAAGGTAAAATCAGTAAGGAATGCTTCACTTCATTACSAGCCTCATCACGTCAGTCCTGAGCAGCTGTCATGTCTTAGAAAGTGTCATAAGCCATCAAAGACTCKCAAAGTGTCCCCAGACTCATTTCTGGGGTCTTCCACCAGAGGACTGTGCATGACCCACAGTGTTGCATCAGACAGTGTTAAACTCCCCCCTAGGGGAGATACCTGGGTATTCTCACATAGCCTGTGTATATATTAACCCACTGAACTTTTCTTCTCCTTTCTCTCTTTCATCTCCTAGCTTCTTCTTCTTGAATTATAATGTAACCCAGACTAAAAAATTCCAGTCAATGCCTTAATAAGTGCCTTATAATGTCTGGAYCAATTGAAGTTTGCTAAATTTATGAAGTACCTTACTTTAGATGTTGTTTTAAAACTTGCCAAGTGCCTTATTCTACATTAATTTTCAAAGTTTATGAGTAAAATTTGTTATTGAACCTCCTGATAATTTTGGTTTTTCTCCCATACACCATCCAGACCAAATCAAACAACCTTCCCCTAAACCCGCTGAGTGTATTGGAGGAAAACAGGAGTGAACACATGCCTCAAGGAGCTCAGCAGAAAGCTTAAAGTACTACACGGGGGATCAGGTGATCCAATTTGTCAGCAATGGCAGACAGTATAAAATAAGGGGAAATGACCAAGACCTTCAGCTTGAGAKGTACAAATGGCACGAGAGGAAAAAATTCTTCATAAGGAGAATAGCACAGCACTGGAATGAGTTAATTTTGGAGATGATGATGACTTTTGGAGGATTTTCTTACTTGGCATGGGAAAATCATTGGTAAAGTACATGGAGACACATGCTTTGAAGTGGCTGAAGTAGACAGCCTGCAGAGGTTCACAACAATCAACGCTTCCATGGCTGTGGCATCAGTTGCTGATGGTCTGTCTGTCTGCAGCTCTTGTCAAGGACACAGGGCTGGCTTAACCCAGATCTCCTCCCTCTTTTCCAGCTGAAAGAACTGTCATCGCAGACAACTCTTCTTTCATCTCTCAAGACTGATCTAATTTTTCCAACACTAACACCAACCTACTTTGGGAGCATGTGAGGCAACACTTATGGAGTGCCTCAAAGCAATCCTTGAAAAGCTCCCAGTCAGCAAAACAACTGCACATCTATTTCTACCACCTTCATTAAAATGCTCTAGATTTAGTGCATTCTCGCTGATTTTAACAGGARTGTTCATTGTAGATCTAGGGTAATAAGGTCTTAATATAGATAGCCTCTATTACCACCTCCAGCAAAAATGAATGAAGGTTTTCACATATATAGCATTTAAATGTCATAGTAAAGACTGCTCCAGAAACACTTAGGTTAGAATAAAATTTGAAAGCATCTTTAGTTCTGTTCAGCTTTAATTTTCCCACTTCCCTGGGCGATTCTTAATGGTCATAAAAAAGTTCGAGAAAAACTTTGTTTCTTTTAAAGATTCAGACTTCTCCAGTGTGCTTTTTGGACACTTGCCTAGGGAACAAGCTTCCATAATAGGAAAGCAAAGGGSGATTAATACACATTAAAGATAAATTTTCTCATCAAAATATAAAATAATTTATATTTTTGAAGTTTTCATTTATTTCTCTTAGGGCTGACATCAAAATATAGGATTGAACTTAACACAGATGTTTCAGTCGATCCATCCTGAAGTATTTTTTCTGGATGGAAATTTTGCATAAAGTCTCTTGTTACTAACATGAGACAAGATTGTCATTCAGTTTGAAAGTTATCYTCACACAAGAAAATCCTACTTCATTCCACTTCAAAATTTCAAGCTTATGCTTGAAATCATAAAGAAGGCAACATTTATGCAGAACAATACATAATTGCTAATTTTTAGGAAAKAGAGGCGATTTACCATGAGGTTCTTTTTTTTCCTGCATTGATTTCTATTTTTCATTCCATGGGTTTTGTTCATATATATCTCATCAGAAGTGGAAATATATAGTGGAATAAATGCCAATACTCATTTTTCTTCCTGTTTTCAGGACTGATCTTGGTCCTTTGAGTTTTGGGAAAGTAATGGCCTTATGTCCTATCAGCCATGTGTCTGCAAGGTTTTGGAGCATACAGTGCTCCAAACCAAAATGGGGAAAAAGGTCCACTTAGTGTTTAAGCTGAGAAATACACCTCTGCCCTGGTTTAACCCCAGCCAGACACCAAGGCCCACGCAGCTGCTTGCTCACTTCCCCACCAGCAGGTCCAGGGAGAGAATAGGGAAAGGTTTGATACACAGTGATTGAGATAAAGACAGTTTGATAGGGAAAGCAAAAGCTGTGCACACAGGCAAGTCAAAACAAGGAATGAATTCATTGCTTCCCATGGGCAGGCAGGTGCTCAGCCATCTCCAGGAGAGCAGGGCCCCATCACACATAATGGTTACTTAATGGGAAGACAAGCTCCATCCCTCCAAATGTCCCCCCCTTCCTCCCTCCCTGCACTTTATATAGTGAGCATGTTTTCATAKGTTATGGCATATCCCTTTGGTCAGTTAGGGTGACCAGTCCAGGCTGTGTCTCCTCCAACCTCCCATTCACTCCCAGCCTCCTCACCAGCATGGCAGTATGGAAAGCAGGAAAAGCCTTGGCTCTGTGCAATTCCTGCTCAGCAATAACAAAAAAAACATCTCTAGATTATCAGCCCTSTGTCCAGCACAAATCCAGAACATTACATAACTTCAATTTACACATTTTAAATCTGTTAACCTTAGTTCAATGAGAAATTTAGGGAATTATTCCAAAAAATAAAGATAATTTTAATAAACTAGACATCAGCTCAGTTGGTAGAGTTCTTCAAATAGTGAAAGTTTGAGCACTTACAGTTCTTTTCCTACTCTTCTTGAAAAAAACCTGTATTATTGGAAAACACTATGCTTTTTCATTGAATATATCCTGAAAAGGGAAAGCAGGACCTCAAAGTGTGCCAATAGAGTAATTTGCTTTTTTTTTTCTTTTTAAATTTTGCATCACTTACGTGAAAGTGGAGTTATATTTTCCTATCTAAAAAAATCTAAGTAATGGCCTGCCCTGTTTTCAAAAGATATAACAAAGTCAAAGAAYTACAGCCACAAAGCATTCCTTTGCCCTCTGTAACATCTCAGTCCACTACAGCAAGTATCAAATGGACCCACAGCGTCTGATGTTCAATGTCTGCYCTGGGCAGGGGAATTGAGACTGTGRCAGGCAGCTTATGCTGTTACCGTGCAGAAGCAGGGAGAAGCATTTGATGCAGCATCACTTCAGTTCTACAGCTACCCTCTGCTAAGCTTGATATGTGTTTTATAAAGATAATTTAATCTGGTTTTTATTCCTTTCTTTCTTGTTTTATTTTAAGCTATTAAAAAGAAAACTATTTGAAGTAATAAAGGCCAGCTGCTATTAGTACTATTTACTTGTTAGGGCAGTATTTCAAATGCCTGTTGTATTCCTTTATCTGTGATCACAATACTTTGTGGCGTCTCAGTTGCTGCAGCCGCAGTCTATAATTATAATGTTCAATCAATATTATGGATTTTAAAAAGAAGTAGCTTTTCTTCTGTTTCTTATCTTGTAATCAGAGCAATGTTCAATTTGTATAAAGAGACGTGCTCTTGGCATTTGTGAATCTTTTCTTCTTCCTTTCAGTACTRCATGCCAAATCATCACAGGATCATTCCAGTTTCAATAAAGGTGCAAAAATGCCTACCTCATTGGGGAAAAGAGAAAATCCCAACCAARAAACCCCAACATTAACAACAAAAAACTCCCAAACAAACAAACTATCACATGAACGGAGTCAACAGAAAAAGCAGTATATATCAAAGCTCAGCTGGGAACAGCACAAAACAGTTTTCAGCTCCTGGGATACTCTGGGGCCAGATATCTTGAGGAGTGCAGACTTCAGGGAGCAAGGGGTAAAATACATCCCTGTTCTTTGCGGTATTCATCTCACTACTCTGAGGAAGTATATCTTGTTCCAGAGCAGATTTGTATCTCCCCATGGGCAAAATACAGTTCAGTTCCATTACATCCCAGAAAGCCATGGTTCTCCTTTCCTGTCACCCTCAGACCCCTCAGCTCACCCTGCTCCTGTTTTAGGTTTCATACCAGTGAAGGTGTTGCCCAGATCCAGAGATTGCTTCCCCCAGTTTCTTTAACTAGAAATTGTATTTTCTGTACACATCCAGATGAACAYGAGAGCAGGCTGTACCTATTCAGAGGGGCCACCACTGGAACCAGGAAGGGAAGGCAAAAACTTCCACCTTTACTTGGGTAGGAAAGAAGTAATTCAGTGGGCAATGAACTGAGCCTCTCCCTTCTGCCCAGCTAGGTGGCAGGTTCCTTTTGTCTCCTCAGTAAATTCACACCTTGAACTGTCCATTGATATTCTAGTATAGTACCTATCATTCTGTTCTTGATTCATGGGCAGCATATTAAAGTTAGAAAAATCAGGAAAGGAAGGTGATTCAAGAAGGAAGCAGCACAGGACAAGGATCAGGAGTTGTGCACCAAACACTGAATTCAGCTAGGAGTTTAGTGCAGTCTGCCTAAATATCAAGTGAAATATGGCTTTATGAAAAGTGCTGAAGAAACTTTTTTCACATCAATTATATAAATTATCCTCTGTCACACAGATGCTTGTTGGGTAAACATTACTATCATGGCACTTATTTCTTTTTCCTTATTATCATCTCTGTTCTCATAAATCCAGAATGGTGCCATGAAGGAAGGATTTKAATACTGATGCAAACACAATTGGATGTGGAGGTTATGAAGCAAAGTTCCCACATACATGGATTGCATTTTCTCATGGAACAGAAGGCAGCTACTTTTGAAACCCTGAAATAACTAGGCACACTCTACTCTAGCTTGGAGTTTTGAAGTAATGAGGAGAATCTGTAATATTGCCCCTAACTAAAGGGCAATACAGGACTCTTTACATAAATAGAACTTTTGTGTAGGCAGCTGAATGGATAGAATATTTAGGGGTTGGAATAAAAAGAAACCTGAATAAGAGAGTCAGATTTATTTTAGAAACAGGAGTAAGTRTAAAAATGGATATAGGCAGATGGAAGTGACTGAAAATCTCTCTAGGGAAGGGTAATACTGTTAAGATWAATATTCTAAAATACTCTATATTTTTAACTCCTTTGCAGTATATCATCATATGGTTTCCAATAATGTAGTACTGTTAGTTTACTCTCAAAGTTAAGTTATTTTTAAAGAGATTTCAAGATAAAACATATTTTTGATAATGTTGTAACTCAGAAAATCAGTAGAGATTTAATTTATATCTTTTCCTTTGTATCATCAAGGAAAATGGTTCCTTGTAATGCTTTCAATCCAAAGAGGACAGTGCCATGACAGAATAAAAATGACAGGCAAAATAGCTGAAGAGCTAAGTAAAAGAAAAATAAGTGGATTTCTTTTTTGGTTCTTTTCCCTGCATGAGGCATCTAGCTATTAAAAYAGTTAGCAAGTAGCACAATAGCAATCGTGTTGATATTGTTATTTTAAGTAAGTTTCAGTAATGCTGGTAAGAATGCCTCCATTTTATATTCAACTACTCTAGGCATTGTCTGTAAGAATGTAAAAGCCTTTCAAAAAAAGTGAGTAAGATTTCTAACTGTTTGGGAGATGATGGGAATTGCAATTCCTAACTGAAATCTGGGAGACAACAGTTCTGCAGAAATGTCTAAAGGGTGAGTGACTCTTGACAAAMGGCACCAAATTCTTCCCCCACCCCATCTCATTTGATGTTGCTTGGTGATTCTTTTAGCAAGTTCTCCTAATGTTGCATYTGGCCCTGCTGGGAACAACTAATGTAGGCAGAGCCTTTGGCATGCCCTCCTGAGCAACCCTTCTGGGTTTGTCTGTAATCTGTGTAAGCAGTTTTCCTTCTTTTCCCAATTCATTGTGGTGGAAGAGGCAAAGGATTTATTCCTTTAACTCAAGGAGCCTAGAAGGTGTTTGGTGGAACCCTGACATTCCCAACAAGGCCTTACTCAGAGTTTTTGGATTCTGCTCTGGAATTCCACAGATCTTTGGCTTTTCCTAATATGCTTCCAATGAACAGAGCTTCTGCTCAAAGTCATTCCAAATGCAGAGATGTGCCTAAAGGTAAATTTGGCTTTACATGCTTTCCAGTCTGGAGAAGGCCAATAGAAGAAGCATGGAAATGCAAAGGCTTCTCTGGTGAAGTCAGTGCACACAGGAAACAGTGATTTTGATCTCTAATGCTAGAATCCACATATTCTTCCAGCTCTGTTTATGAGGAATTACTCCTGATTTCCACCTAAAAATAATCTTAAAGCACATTCCAAACCAAGTGTAAAAACTGTGGACTCACTTCCCTACTATATTACTCTGTTTTCACACCTACACCAAGAGACTAAGGTGAGAACATAATGACCAAATACACTAATTAAGCTCTGGGATGCTGACTTAACTTTCCCCCTCGTGTAGTTAGAGAAAAAAAGACTGATGAAGTTGGAGATCATCCAGCTCCTTAAATTCTGAAGGAGTTCAGAAGAGGAGACTCTGGTTTGGTCTGCCTATATTTTGAGTTTCAGTTTTGTTTTGCTCATGATGTATGAAAAGTTTCTCAACAGGCAAATACAGGTTTTTTTTCCATGATTTACAGTGTTGTCCACATCTGTTCTACCCTATTCATTTTCACCAGTCAAAGAAATTACCTGCTATCACTGATCTCCTTGTATTTTAAAATTGGGTTATAACTTTTACTCTGGTTTTATGTAACACCACTTTTTGCATCTTTGGTAATGCAATACTTTTCACCTTCTTAATAACTCTAGAGCTGAGTTAGGAGGAATGAGAAACAGAAAGCAGGAAATAGAATTGTGATCACCCAAAAATGTTACTGCCTGTCTGGAGGAATAGTTATCATAAGAACCCACTGAAAAATCACACTTCATTAAGGACACACATAATGCACTAAAGAAGATTATATAAACATGCATATTTAGTAAGGGACTTAAAAATCCTCGGAGGAAATGCCTACAGAGACAGCCAAAATCATCATCTTCATCACAATAAAWTTGTGCCTAAAACTGGCAGCAATGTGTTAATCAAAAATAACCTGCTGCACAGAGCGAAAAGCATGTGAAGYCAGTATCACCCAAATCACCACAGGATAAAATGCAGTTAATTGCCTTATCTGTCCTTTGCTAAACATATTTCTCTCTCCCTCCAGGGTGGAACTTRCCCTTGTCCTGTCAGTCAGAGCTTTACAAGGCATTGTGGTTGCGCTGGAGATTTCAGTGAGACAAGCCCAGAACGAACCTGCTGACCAAACATTTATGCCCAAGGTAAAGAAAAACAGACAGATTTTATATTCACAAAGTCACTGTCCAAAGGTGTTCAGATCTTTCTGTTGCTCCTAATTTCCTGCTGAAGAAAAGTGATCATTCTATTGAAGCCTGAGGAAAACACAAGGTGTATTTTTTCTGAGAAATCACTGGGATAAATGTGATYAAGTTATTTACCTGGCCATCAGAATTTAAGACATAAATCGTAAGATACCTTGGTTGAGTTGTGATTAGCAAAGTATTATAAATATATTTATTTGTACATATTTGTGTCACTAAGAAATGTGCATGCCTTTGGTAGAGAAATCATTCTTGAGCTTAGTTACTCTTATTTATGCTAATACATGCAGATTTAAAGAGTTTATGTGGAATTTAAAGATAAATTGCATCAGGTACTCCAGATGCTGGAAATAACTTACTTTGCCTATCCTGCAGGATTACTATTTATTTATCATTTCAAAGTTCACAAGGTAATGGCTTCATTATCCATTCATCTAATTTCACAAAGAAATGACAACTCCTAGCTGCTGAGGTCATGGCCATCAAAAATTATACTGTCTCTAATTTTATATCCRATCTCTGGTAGATCTTAATTTGCTTATCTCAGTTCTCATATATTGACTAAATTGCTGAATTCYATTAAAATCTCTACCAGCTGTCCAAGATTTAAGACTGAACTACTGAATTCAGACTTATTGAATTAAGACAGTATTRCCAATGTGAGCTAGTAAAACAATAATTAAAATATACAAGATTAATGTGTTTTTTYGTTTCTTGTATGCCACTTGAATTCATCCTGAATGTGGCTTTGTACACTGTACATAGGATATCCYATCACATCATGAGTCATGTCTCTAGATCTTTTTCCTTTATACAGTTACTGACCTTAGCTGCAAGAGCTGTGAAAAATAGAGGTAATATTAAAATTATTCTGCAAATTTTTATGGGTGAATAGTGCAGTGTTTTTTAAGTTGCATTTTCCTGTATAATACTTCAAGCAGAACCCTCTGAAGTGTTATTCTGCAGTGCATATTGAACACCAATCCCTCTGGAGGGTCATACTTAGTACAGTATTTAGCTTCCTGCTCTAATCTCCAAGTGTGTTCACGTTTCCTTACACAGAGAATTGCACTTTGGTGGCTGGTCAATCTTGGATCCCTGTTTTCCATTTTTGGCACTGCTGCCATATTTCTGTTATTAGAKGAGTAATGGAGCAGTATTTAATAAACCCAGTTGACTACTCATTGCTTGGATCTGACAGGTCGTGGGGAAATATCTTTACATCTCTCTTCATTCTCCTGAATCCTTGCTGAGTGAGACTGTGGACCCTTAAGAGATCCCCCTTGAATAGATGACTTCCCAGAAGTTTTATCTTGCTCTTCTATCCTATTGCATTGCTAAGAGCTACACTTATCTACTTCTTTCCACAAAATTCTGGCTCCTGACAGCAGCTGCATTTCTACCACCACTGGGTTACCATCAGYTAAGAGAACTATCAGCATAAGTTAGAAGCAGTGATAGCTGCTGCATCTTCCTTACTACCCACAAAWCTCTAAATTCACAAACAAATTGTTTGCAGCTAGATTTGGTCTCAGGGCCTGTTGACCAGCACCTCTGCTTCACCACTTCATCACAGAAAAACTAAGCTAAAGCACATAGCTGAAAGATCATTTCCATTCTGAAGAGCAGGTTCCCAAGGTGACATGCAGCCTTATTTTCTACTAGGGCASAAAGGTAGCCTCTAAATGAAAGCCGTAATAGAGAAAACAGATTTTCAAAGTATGCCCAGAAAGACTGATTCTTCACTGGAAGAAAGATCTAACTTCTCATTGCCATTTTTCTTACATGGCAGAAATACACTCAAAGTCAAAGAATTTTGTAGCATTCATCACCAAAGGGGGAAAAAAAATAGACAAAATATGCTTACCAGCACCTCCCACAGTGCTGCTACCTGTGTATGCATGRAACTCAGGAGATGATTAATCACAGGGCTGAAAGATCAGGTTATCATAAGCAGTTTTAGATATCCTTGGTACTTCATCATCAGCTCGGTGCGGYTCAGCAGAGAGGAAAGTCGGCATCAGAAAACACACCCTGAGGTCACTTGCCTCTCATTGCCAGAGGTAGAGCTTTGATTGCTTTTGTTCTTGTAAGTCATTTGGTAGTTTGTTCAAAGTCTAGTGTTGCACTTTCTGTCTGTGCCTTTACTTGTGCTTGTCTAGTGATAATCTCAGAAGTATTCTGTCATAGTACACCCTTCGCATTGGAATATTTAGGAAAGTGAGGAGATCTTACTGCATGGTGGCTTGGGTGACCAGAAAGCAAGGGAGGGAGGGAAAAATCACAGATCAGTAAAATATAATGCAGATATATTCCAGCATACTGTATTGCTTATGCCCTGCTATGTTGCTCCCTCCAACTCATATCAGGATGTTTGAAGTATCCCATAAGGACCTGGGCTTGTGAATATGAAGCCACTCCTATTTGTCTATGGAAGGCTTCATCTGCTGTCWTCCTGGTCAGGTGGCCTGTAGCAGTCCCCACGGTGTTACCTGTCCTTTCCATGCCTTCACTCCTGACCCATAAACTCCTGATCTGTCCCCAGGTGGAGCTCCATGCTCTCCAGCTGGTCATTGACATAGAGGGTGAAAACCCCTCCTTATCTCCCCTTTCTGTCCTTCCTAAAGAGCCTACATCCACCCATTCCAACACTGCAGTCATAAGGACCATCCCACCACATCTCTGTGATGCCAATAACACCACAGCCCTGCAGGCACTGGCATGTCTAACAGCTCTGCTTTATTTCCTGTACTGGGTSTGCTTGCTTTCATGGACACCAGCTTCCAGGGCACTATCAAGAGACTCATTCCATACAAGTATTTTATTAAAACTGACTGTATATTGGCCAGAAAATAATTTATTTTTTGCTTCAAACTGACCATGAACAAGTCATCGTTTCAATCAGCAAATTCCTTAATGAAAAGCCCTTGCCAAATACCATTCCTGATGTAGAACTGTTCCATTTTGTCTGCTTGCTCTTCATGGCTCATAACTAGCCCTAAGTTACCAGACAATATCTGTACTTCTTGATTAAATATATTTATATATTTATATTTTAAATATATTTAAAGAAAAGATGACGAAACAATAAATAGCAAACACTGAATGAATAASAAACACCACATTTCTGGCAGGAACTGTTTGATGAAAAATCACCTGCTAGGGAATCATGAATCATCCAGAACTCATGAACAGTTTCAAAAGTATCTGGCAATTGTTACAARCAACAAATAATAAAGCTAAAATCAGCTGCAGAATGAAGAAGGCCCATTTATTCAGATTGTCTTGATGAACCTGCATTACTCCAGTATTTACTGTCCCACAAGGATCTTCCTCCCCATTGCTACAAAAAGTTTTGTAGTATCTTCTTTACTCTTATTCAGGCCCCAGACAATTACAAACGAACATGATATTATGCCTAGCACAACACAATTATTCAGAATCTGCTTTTAGACACAAATAACCTGTTACAGGGCTCCCCAGAAACATCCAGCATCTTTACTGAGGTGCTGAGTCTGTTCAGCAGCTGCTTCAGCAACCTGCTAGTTATGATTTAAGTCATAACTCTTTACTCCAAGGGTCCTGGCTTGCAGGCTGATGAAAACACTTTCCATTGTGTTGGGAACTTAAAAGCACAGATATGTATGCAACTTCAGCAGGTGTTGTTTCCTCCCTACTTCACCTTTACCTTCCATTTCACAAGATCTGGTTGTCCTTTTGCTCTCACAGTTTAATAGATTTTGAGAAGAGACTGCATGTTCTTATAGAGAGTTTTTTTTATTATAACAAAGTTTTTCTTCTTTTGACAACATCGATTTTCCTGCCCTGAAATTTTGCTTTGGAAATCAGTGTTCATAAGAATACAGAAAAAYGCAATAAAATCCATACTGAGTTAGATAAAAGGTTTAGTGCCCCAGCACCAGCCTGCAGTCATGCTAATAACTCATGCCTAAGGAAGAATTAAGGAAGGCACATAGCAACAGTGTCCCAGCAYTCTCCCCTAACCTCAGGTGCTAGCTGCTTTAAGAGCTTCCTGAAGCGGAAATGGTGCCTTAAATATTTAATAACCTTAATTAGTGTTTCATCCAGCAACCTGCCCAAATCCTTTTCAAATTTCGACAATTTTACTGTCTATTGCACTCTGTGGCAAACTCAGCCACAGGCTTTGCCATGGGGCAAATCTTGGGAATTAATCTGGTCCATGCTGGTTTTATTTGATGCCCTGTAGTCTTTGTATATACAAACCTTTCATTCCTATAAATATATAAATATATATACGCACACACATACAAAAAAGAGATCAAAATTCTTGCTGTCAATGAGATCACTGTCATCTCTGTATCCAAAGGCAAATAAGCTGGGCAGAGGTGATAGCAGGGTTTCTGCAGTAACCTGAGGACTGTAAACATGGCTTTTCAGCATCACTCATGCCTGTGGCCAATGACAGTCATCATAACATTGCCTGTCCTCTCAAAACTACAGAATTCCAAACCTCATTAGAACAACCTCACTCATTTATCTGCTTGGGAGCAGGCCAGGCTGTCTCAGGTCCTTTCAGGGTGACTCTGGATGCCTGTCAGACTGAAAAGCTCTGCAGAAGTGCACTGTGCTCCTCACAGAGGAGGTAGAGCAGAGCCACCTGAGCTCTCTCACATTGGGGCACAATCCATCTGTCAAACCCTCTGGCCAGCAAAGCTGGGGAAGACCAGACCATGCACTGCCATTACAGGTTAAAGCATCAGCCATGAAGCAGTCCAGWTACTGAAAAAACTTTTCTAGGACTGTGCAACTGAGGAAATGAAAGCTGTGCACAGGGTTCTCATCTACCAGGGCCTGAACACGTGCAAAATCTTCAGGTGTGAGTCAKCATGCCCCTCCCATGCTTGAAGACACCCAGATGCATCCTCTRACAATATAAAACATCAACTAAGGTTATTCAGCTTCAGATCTGACTGAAAAATTCCCAAATGAAAGTTTTTCAAAATATGCGAAGTGACATATTTGAAATTAAATATCTCAAAAAAAAAAAAAAAAAAAAAAAAAAAAAAAAACGAGAGAGGGCTGCAGCACATTCAGGGCACTGTCAATGACCAGAGCCGAATAGGCAAAGCAAAAAACTCTAGCACAGGAGGTCCACGTTATGATTAGGCTGTAGCAAAGGCCTCGGTATTTGCASCAATTCTGAAAAGGGGAGGAGATTTTAACCAGCATTTCCTTAGCAGCCAGCATATTGCCTGCTCTGTGAGCAGAAGCTCTGTTGCTGACAATTGCTTTTCACGAGATGCTGAGAAGCTTCTGCTCAAAAGACAGCAAGTGGGCTAAGACTAAGAAAACAAGGTAATAACTTGTACTTGCATAAGGTCACTCAGGTTTAAATACTTTCCTTATTCTTGGGAAAAATAACCCCAACCACTTTTCTGTGTGTGTTTTAATCAGTTAATTGTAAGACATCAAAAGAAGATACTCCTAAATAAACACACACCACATTTTTTCTTGAATATTAAATAAATCAGTTCCCAGCATGTGTTCATTGTTTTATATTGCTGAAAARTGTCAAGGGATGGAGAGCCTACCAAGCATCTTCATGTCTGTGATCAGGAGTCTTCTATTTAATTCCTCTAGAAATATTGCTCTGATTAGGCCTGTTTACATGTCAGCCATTTTCCGCAGACCCRAAGAGGAGCATGTTTTGAAAGTCTATGATTAAAGCTATTTGCTTGAACTTAGATGTTGATTCTGCTTGTGATGTATGGCTTGCCATAGTTCTAAGGTATTTCCTGCAGAGATAAAACTGAAGGAAATGAGTATTTTATCCAGTTTGCCAAGGAGAGTTACAAATGCATAAAAAGCAATCTTTGCAGCTTAAACTAAATGAACAATGCGGCATTTTACTTCTATACAGTCATGTAGAATTTGTTTTTATGTAGATTACACTTCATCTTGTTAACTACCATCACATGAACAACATCATTAGTATTCTGAAAGATTATCCTAATAAAACATATCCTAATAAATCATATTGTRTTGCTTTTTCCTGAGAAATCACTGTAATTTTTATTTCATATGGGAGTGCAGCTGTTGCTGCCATGTTACTATGATTTAACCAAATTCTGCTGCTACCATGCCCTTGGAAGCAGTTCCAGTAGCCTGGCTGGAAATGGCAAAGAAAGGATTTTGCACTTGGACAAATATCACTTTGGCCAGAAGGAAAGAATGACTAAATCTTTTACTGCCATCTCTGAAGCTAAAAGGCACTTTAGTGCCCATGCAAGGGATTCTGCCCTTTGGGGAAGGTGGAATCAGATAAATCAAA
Source organism: Malurus melanocephalus (assembly GCF_030028575.1). Classification (NCBI taxonomy): domain Eukaryota; kingdom Metazoa; phylum Chordata; class Aves; order Passeriformes; family Maluridae; genus Malurus; species Malurus melanocephalus. The sequence goes on from NW_026624048.1 coordinate 30,452, forward strand.
TGCATAAATTCAGGAGCTCTTCTCAGGCAATTCACATTAGCAAGGCCTATCCCACTACAGGATACCAGAAAACCCTGCTCTAGGTCTACACAGAACTAATTGGTTTGCAGCAATTTAATGCATTTTTCATTTTGAACAAATCTCTGACGTCTCATAAATCTAGGTTTACCATGTTTATAAAGCTGCAGACCTCCCAATTTGTACTCTAATTATGTTTTGTTATTGTTATTATCAGCTTATTCTTGCCATGAATGTTTTTGTATCACTTGAAATTGATGCTAATGCTCCCTGACATACAGCCTGACATGTATTAAGAATGCAGAAAATGAAATGACAGAACTAATTAAAAAACCATCTGTTCAGTTAATTTAGAGGTGTGCCAAACAGTTCAAATGAGACTTGGTCAGCAGTAAATCACATCCACCTGTACCATTTGCTTAGCAGTTACTGTCCCTAGTCGTGTTATTTCCTTAGAAACATCTACTGTTCAGTCCAGAGACTGCACACCGAGCAGTGAGAGCATGAAATCACAGCTATTACTCTTGAACAGAAATAGTACACGTAAAAACGTAGTATAAGCCTGCTAAATGAAAAAAAAGACATGCAACAAAATGCTGTATMTCATGTTGACTCACTCCATTAATTGTAATGACTGTGCCTCCAAGACACGGAACAATCACATCAGTATTACCTATAGAGATATTGCAGCTCTCCAYCCAGGAAAAATTTCCCCCTTAATGTCAATGGGCTGTACTTTTCTCTCCTGTAAGCCCATCAAAGTTAATAGAGTTGTACCAAGAATACATTTGGTCCCATCTGATTATGGCACACTGAACATGTTATCTTATAGCCTGGYTGCTGTGTTACTGCTTTACATGCAGAAAACATAATAATTCAAAAAACATTCAACTGGCAAGTTAGATCTTTTTTCTTTTAAAAAGAAAGGAAAATAAGCATGTCTCAGTCTGATGAGCAGCAGTCTGTCATGAGGCAGAACTATATTACCAAAGATTAGGTATATTTCCTCTGTTCCAAAGAAATTTTGCTAGAATAAGAAAATTACCTTTATGTAAAATAAGCTACTTGGCATTTTCTTTCTGCTCATTCTGCAGCCAGCTTCCCTCCAGCATGTACCACTTGGATTTGCATTCCAGACTCCCACGCACAGAGGGACTCCCTTAGCCAGTCACTTTGACTTTTCAAAGCCTCAACCAGTGGGCAACTTGAAAGAGTTTAAAGCAGAGAGTTTCAATGGGAGGCAAAGCAGACAGCAGCCACCTGCTTTTAGCATGAAGCTAATAAAACAGCCACTAGGAAACAACAAAACAGCAGATTAAATTATATGAACTAATTATTTCTCACCAGAAAAACTTGCCATTTCCTGTGCTCAGCATGCTTTCAGGTCAGTATTCTTATTACTGTTCCCCAACTTCTAATTTTGGTTTACGCAGCGTCATTTTGGTATTTTTGGGAATTTAACAATCTATGAGAAAATGAATGGGGAAGAAGTGCAAGAACACTGCAAACTGCAGCAGAGCCAGAAAGGGGAAGCTCACCAGAACCAGGATATCAGTGTGCCAGCTTCCACAGTCAGGAAACTTGCATATTATCTCCCTAAACATGGGCATTAGGAGGGACTTTCAGGGATGCACATCCACACTTTTCTCCATTGCTACAGTCAGAAAGATGAGCAGTGGGGAAAGGCAGAGCTGGCTGAGGACCACAGTATTGGTGTGGGCAGACAGAATGCAGAAGTGGTGAAGGGAGGGATGGGAGAACCCTTTTACTCAGAAAGACCTGCGGACTTCAATGGCTTGGGGCATACCAGGGAATACATTCAGAGAAAAATAAACAGGAGATGCAAGCAAAAAAGGTTGGACAAACTAAAGTAGACAGAAGGATGGGAAGCAGGACACTACTAAGGTCCCTGAGTGAGTGAAAACTCACCTGCTGGCAGTCCTTCAGCTGCAGTTGGAGTATTTCTTTCCTGTTTGCTCCAAAGTAACCAAGGGGATTATGTATTTCAAGCTACATTAAGCCTGCAACAGTGTGGTGAGCTATTCCATAAAGGTTTGTATTAGGGAGAAGGGTGTTCATGAGCAAGGAAGCAACATGCCAGAAACCATTTTTCATTAATTTACTGGGATACTGGTTGTTGTATTTTCAAGTGATGTCTGGGATAGAAGGAAGCTAACTATGCACAGGGGTGTAAAAGACAGTCTAGTAAGAAATTCAGTATTGATCCCAGAATGTGGGATCTGATTAGCACTTCAGTTATTTTCTATTGTCAACAGAAATATTCATTTATCATCCTTTTCAGTGACAGCAATTCACTGAGAGACAAAGAAAAAAAAAATCTCACATCTGATTTATGTCTCACTAAAACAAATCTGAACTCCAGCAAGCATAGTGGGAGGGGCATCACTGTTATTGACTAAAAAAGGACAGGTTGCTAGAACTCTAGTTTTGAAAAACTGTAATGATTTGAAAAATAGCATCTCAGCTTGCTCTCTGTATGTAATGGGACTTTTTGGATTGCAAGAGACAGACTTACTAGATACTGCTCCCTTTGGGAGCATTATGTTAGGCCAATGGGAATGATCTAAAGTTACAGTTGTACTTTTGGTGTTTCTGGTCCAAGCCATAGCTTCTGCTATATAGTCAAGTATCCTTAGGATTTCCAGAGTAAAGGACATAAGTCTAGACCCTGGATATTTTTTCTGGGCTTTTTCTGCACACTTTTGGGTCAAAGCTGACCCCAACCTGTTCTTAAACCCCACACCTAGACCAGCTGTGAGAGCACATGGCTGGCCTGTGGAAGACTTAATTTAGAGCAGAGTCTTCACCCTGAGCACTGAAATTCAGAGAGAAGTTCTTTGACCATGAAGAAACAGGAAAAGCACACTTTGTTCTCTCAGTCCCCAATGTGGAAATATTCCATAGTCATGCACCATGTTGATCAGTGGAAAAATGAAGACTAACTCTGTTCTGGGTAGTGGGGTAGATCCAGTCTCCTTGGCATCTGACCAGTGAATTTGACCTTTGCTCAGAATGGGAGAGCTTCAATAGGAGACACCAAGTCACCGGGGTCTTGTTGGAGCACTGTAGCCAGGTGATTGGGATGTAAATAGATGTTTGTCTTGGATTCACATTCCAGAGATTAGAAATCAGGGCAGCACAGGAGATTGCTCTYCATCTGGGAGTCCTTTGTGGACTCCCACAAAGGGCTTTGTGCAAGACCCCTGTCAGCAGCAGTGCTYCCACTCAGWCCTCCCAGGTGCTTATCATTCTGGYTTGGGGATCTTTGTGAGAACTTCACTGCTGAGGTCTTTGGTGTTTCCTCWGTRCCAAAGAAATTTTGCTAGMATAAGAAAATCACCTTTATGTAAAATAAGTTACTTGGCATTTTCTCCCTGCTCATTCTGCAGCCAGCTTTTTTGCCCAGTTGCAAATGTGGAGAAATAAGGGTACTCCAGAAATTAGGCTAATTCAGGCTGTGGAGCTGTAACTAGTGGTAGCCACCAGCCTCTCTGATTCTAAAGCCTTGCTCAGACAAGTAGGATGGGGATAATAATTCCATGTTTTAGAAAGTAAACTAATCAGAAGCATAAGGACAAAATGAAAACTCCATTTAAAGAGAGGATGAGACAGCCCAGTCAAGATTTAGGTGAAGACTGCTGAGCTTTATTAAGTGTTCTTTTATATTGCTGTGGTATCACCTTCCACAAAAATCCTCCATCTCTAAAAAAAATAAAATCATTAAACAATAGAAATTCTGTTTTCCCACAAAAATAGCATTCTTGTCATTTCTTATCAACTCCAGGAAAAGATTTGCACCGTGACATATCTATCGTGTCTATGTACCCTGGAGGAATCAGCATGCCATTGCAATTTGTGGTAATATTTGTTTTCATTCCCAAATATTTTCTGTTTTTTATTCCTTGAAAATCTGGGATAAACTAACTCTAATCAAATCAATATCATGGGTGCTGAATTGTTTTGTAGCTTTCAGATCACTTCCATGATAACTCTTGTAATCTAGAAATCCTCTGAAATACCACTGAYAAAGTTATGAAGTTGCAGGGCTGCACTCACAACAGCCCCCATTTCCACACTCCTTGGGATCACAGCACCRTGCAGGGAATCAGTGTCTGATAGAACTTGAACGTTTCCCTCATAAGAGATTCCATTCAATAAGCCTGCACTCCAGGAAAAAGTTATCAAGTATTTAGGTGTATCTTAGAGCTTCCTATGAGCTTATTTTCTGCCATCACCGTTATCCACACCCACTGCCTCATCTGATCTCAAATGTCGTTTCCAAGGCTTTCCATGTTTGCATGCCAAGATCATTGAGTTCTGACATTGTTTGAAACCCACTTAGAGAAGCCACAAGACTGAAGATACTGGCACCACCATGATTTTAGCTCAAACAATACTGGTAGATTTACAGTGGTTGTAAACCCATGAAACATTCTGAAATTCAAGCCAGTTGAGTGAAGAATTGAGTTGGGGTTCATTAGCATATTRTTCCCTGCACAATATTTTGAAATATTTTAATTATCCAGGAAAAATTATGTCCCCTAAATTGCTGGAAAGTGCCTTGTGTTTTTGAAGCATAGGTGTGTGATATGTATATCTCCACCTTTTATACTTTGGTGGCATTGGTTTATTTTTCTATGCCCCACAATGGACTGAAATCCAAGTTGCTCATTTTGTCTCTCAATATATTTATACCACAAAGATTAAAAAAAATGATGTTACTGTTACTAAATGTTAGATCCAATTCAACATTTACTCCCCGGAACGTATTTATAGCAGCAAATAGTTTTTTTTCTATTCATTTATGCAACATTTTGCCTAATGAGCTAAAACTTACTGACTCATTTTATTTTACTGAACAGAGATATTCATATGCAACAAGACTCATTTTGTTGAAAGGGTAAGTCTGGTAACCAAGATTCACTGAGCCAAGGACKAAAGGCTGTGTGTGTAGCAGTGTAATTTAACGTTTGCTCAATGGATATATGATCAAAGCAAGTTACCTATGGTGGAGACAGCAAAGAGTGGTGAGGCAGGAGAAAAACAGAGTTGCATATTTTAATGTATGCCTTCTTATATTTCTTTCCTGGCAGCTCCATTTCTGACTGTAGCATATAGCGTAATTGAATCATAACCAGAAAACTTTAATTTCCTGCTCTAAAATTCTCTCTCCAATTCTAAAAAAAGCATAATGAAAAATTTAGGATAAAGAAGGAAAAAAATTACCAAAGGACCAGAAAAAATGTCTTTCAGTGAAAAAACTCTATCACTTCATACTACCAGAAAATAACGTAAGACGTGACTTCRTAACAATCTTATCCTCTTTGCAGGGGAAAAAACRGTTTAGGTGATGGTTCTGCCAACASCTGGAAGATGATAGAGAAATTCAACACTGATACTCAGAGGCCAGGCAGATGGGTTTCCATCAGCCTCAGGGCATAGCCRATATCTCCCACATCCTAAATCCTTCACAGGAGTGTGCCCTCTAGTACGGACAATTATTTTGTCACTCACCACTTCCATAGAGTCTGCGAAACAGTTTAGTAGCTTACCCAAAGTCACAGATGCCTAAACAGAATATTAACAAGAAAGTACTCTAATCCCAGTATGGAGAAGTCAACCCCAAAAACGCAGTGTCCGGATTATGATACAGAAACCCTAAACATGGAGAGAGGATGAGAAAACCAATTCCTTGAGACTCATCTGCTGAGGCTTTCCTTCTGGGTAAATTTCTGCCCAATTCTTTCTGCTCTATAGACTATTTAAGTAGAAACTGACTTATTTCCAGAACCCGACTGCAAAAGTAAATTTTATTTTATTTTTTATTTAAAGATGATGGAAGATTAAAAGTTTGAGAAGAGTGTGCCAGACCCATAAGAGATGGAAGTTTGCTATAATTGTTGATTTAGAGAGCTAAAATACAGAGGAATTGAAGTCTAAATTGGGGTCTTCTTCAGTTTGATAGAATGTGAAAAAGGCAGTTCATTGACTGCGCTAAGTGTACATTCAGCTGGCTCTGGTGCAGTTTGTGACTGCAAAAGCCCAGAATAAACCTCAGTAACCACAGACAGGTACTACTTTGCATTACCCCATAATATTTGATTTCCAGGATTTGATATGATTGAAAGGCAAGACAAACAAATCTCTCTTTCACCTGAGACAACTTTAAGTTTAGGCCAGACACTTGGAACAAAAGCATTGGTCCTAAGCTAGGCTCCCAGGCCTAATTTTTCCAAGTAGCACAATATAAGGTTTAAAGAGTTTGTGAACCTCATCATTTGCTTAAAGTTTGCTGGGATCCACAGTAAATCGACTCCAGGGAAACCCTATCATTCTTTACTCCCATTTTGGAAATTTTTTTGCATTCATTTTACACTATTTAAAAATATATATCCCCAATGCTCCTATTGTTAAATATTGARCCCAGCTGAATATTTGTCAGATCATTGATCATTTTATAGTACTGTAAGAAAAAATAACAACATCAAATTGTAGCCCCAAATAATTTATATATTTGCATAACTGACTAAATTCAAGCTTATTACAGGGGCAGATTTGTTCATCCTGTCTCATTGCTGTAAAAATATGTATTTCATTTTTGTCTTCCTGGCTTTTTTTTTTTCCCACAAAGAAGCAGGAATTTTAATCAGGAATTGCCAAATTTTAGACCAGTGGACTTCCGCATGCTCTCAGAACATCCTATGGACCCCTATGCAGCCTCATCATCTGAATTCTAATTTAGAAAAAAATTTTTTTCTATTCTGCATGCACAGGTCCATAAGCAGCTGCCCCAGCCTGCTGGCTCTGTGAAGGAGACAGACCTATAAATAAGACCAGTAGCATTACTATTTTTGACAACTTTCAGCTTTTTGTTCCAAAAAGGAAGGGAGAGAAAGGGAGGGAGAGAAGGTTTTCCCAATACAGATTTTTTTTTTTTTCTGGGTTTGATGCTTCACCCTTATAATGGTCTTTGTGCTCCTTTCTTTGTGCCTCTCTCCCCTATTTTTTTCTAGCTGCTAATAATTCAGAAAAAAAAGCTATGCAGCAATGATTCTGTACTAAAAAGATTGGCCATGCAAAATCCTTGAGGTACTCTTCAGATACCTCCCCCACTCTTTTTTGCTCTTGCCAATTATGATGTACTTAAGATTAAAGTGTGATTTTTTTCTTTGAAGAAGAGATGAATGTGTTTTCCCACTTTACTAATTACAACATGATATATGAGGCAGAAAGCTTTGCAAGAGGTAGCACAGCATGCAAGCACAGACGAAKAATAATTAGGCTCACATGTTTTAGAAATTAAGATTTTATTAGAAGGCTGTTATTTGAAAGTTTTAGTGCTGTGTGAGTGCAGTTACTATAAGTGTTTTTTTTTTTTTTTTTTTAAATCCAATCAACCAAGTGCTACTTATAATGTAGGGGCTTCTACTAACTCTCAGTAGATTCAAAGACTTCCACTGACTTCAAAGGGAGTTGACTCAAGCCCTAGAAAAAGGATTTGTAAAAGTGATTAGTGTCAGGGCTTTGTTTTAGAGCTAAATTGTAACTAACCAGAAAAAATGGTTTTATTATAAAGATGTAATATACATCTGGGAATAAGAATTTCTCTTCCACTTACTGTAAGACACTGAACATTGAGAGAGAAAGGATAGTCCTATTGCTTTGTTACAACCTGTGATTTCTTCATCATTGAAAAGTTTGTGCTGACATTCAGGGATACAACAGCACAGTGTTTGTGGTACAAAAAGATGCATCTCAGGGGGATATGCTGGGAGAGACAGTGACTAACCAAATTATGCAAACCCAGCTTTTCCCAGGAGGGTGTAAAACAACATGCAGCCTTAGCTTCACTCATCTAACATTAAAAAAAAAAAAAAAACAAAAAAAAAAACCAACAAAACAAAACAAAACAAAAGCCAAAAAAAAAGCCAACAAAAAAACCAAAAACAAAAAACCAAAACAAAAAACAACAACAACAAAACAAAAACAACAAAAAAAACCAAGCAAAAAACTTTGCTAGCCTCAAGTGAAGCCCCTATAAGAAATCACCTTGGTTCTTAAAGATGTAATTCCCATGAATTATGAAGCTATTCAGCAGGGCAGACAGTTGATTACACCACACCCTTGGTATGCTGTGCCAATCTGAATTGCTTTTCTGGCTTCAAGCAGCCAATTCTCTGAACACAATTTCATCCAACTGAAGTTAGATGCTCCTCCGTGATTAACAGAATCATCTCTGTACCTATTTCAGCCACTGCATCTCTTGCCTTCCCTTCTCCATCAGTGTTGGATGGATCCAGCCAAAACCTCAGTAGTGTTTTAATCCCTTTACCCTGCACACAGGTCAGTACCCACAGGGAAACATGCAGGTCCTAATAAAAATCAGTGTCCACCAACATGGAGTAGATTTTAAAACTAYGAACTCCCATATTTATTGCTTCAGCCAAGCCTACCTTTTAGCAKTACAGAAGCAGCTGCTTGGCAATTTCTTAACAAATAGACATCAGAAACACAGAGGATTCTAAAAGTGCTGTAAAAGAAAACATCGCTAGTATGGAAATATCAAGTTTGCAGCCTATGGAGGGAACTTCTGCAAGTCTTTTATACCAGCCCAAGCAAAAACTAAGGAGGTTGGGCACCAATATTGGTGTAACAGTGGCAGCACAGAGTTCAGAGTATTTTTTGCAGACCACAGCAGATCCTGGGATGTGACAGGCATCTACCCTAATTTAAAAAGCGCTATGGGCACCCACGACCTTTCACAACTGCCTAGGTACAGCAGCAGGCAGCATATGAAAAAGTGCAATTTTAAAAGTGCTTTATTTATTCTGTGAGCATTTCCAAGTATTTAGGGCTTTAGGCATTAAAAACAGTCTGGAAAATAATAATAATAATAATCCAAACAGTACAAATTATAGATATGTGCTTTTGTTACTATGTTCAAATCCAAGTTCAGATCTTCTCAGATTCTGGTGATGTGTCACTCTGGGGTGTGGGTTCAGCTTAAAGATGCACAAGTGAGGGTCTGGGGAGCTGCAGCCACAGTGTGAGAGGAGCTGTACACCTGAAAACACCGAGTAGTGGGCAGGGTGAAACATCTGGGGTAGGACATGAAAATGAAGGTGGTACCCACAGCTTTGCATATGCCTTTTTTTGTGAAACCAGAYCAGCATAATGGTTCCCAAATGCATTTCTTCCTAAAAAGGTCTCCAGAAGCAGCAATGACACTGACATGTCTGCTGACATACAAGAGCTTTCTATTCCACCACCAGCACCCCCTGCTTCAAAAGATGCTTAACTGTTGGCAAGCAAGAGCCTCTCTGTATCTGTTTGCAGTATGTTATCTATTGATTTTAACTGCTTAAAGTTTAACAGAGCTTTAGTAAATTTCATATTGATCTATTAAACTAAATCATGATTGGTTTTATGGGTTCTGTTAAAACATATAGTGGCCAGGTGTCCCAGTCAATACCTATCTACTGTTTTCAATTAACTCGCTTCAAGGGGAAAGAAGKCTATGGAACATATCACTGGATATTTATTTTGCTAGTCCTTGTCTTGACTGCTTATGCAACTGACTAAATCAATTTTTAAAACAATATAACACAGATGCAAACTATCATCAAAATTCAGGAAGAGTATTCTAGTATTAACTGCTTAAGGTTGCACTAAACATACAAAGCAATGCAAACACCAATAATCTGTTTTAGYTCATTCCCTGTTCCATTTTCTTGTAAGAATATGCGGTACACTTTTGTTTGCACTGCATTGTGGATCCTTCATAAAACGAGTTCTAAGCTTACCAAGAGGAATTAAAAGATGGTGTTACACAGTGCATCAGCTCTGCCAATAACAGGAAACAGAAGATTTTCTCAGTGTATAAAATGTCTACATGGCATGAGGGAAAGGAATCCTAATTTTAAAAGATTCAGTGCCAAAGTATTTTCCCCTTTTTTAGATACCACATTTCTTTGCTAGTTTTCATGGAAAATATTCTTTTGTTACAAAGACAGGAAAAAACAGCCTTTTCTCTCATTCAGGACTACMGTAATATTGTCAAAGATCTTTTTTTGGTTTATTTCAACCAGTCAAAGTGTGGCCTGCCAGTTTCACATCAAGCTTATCACAGCTGGTACAAATCATTCCTGTCCATCACAGCTGCAGTATACCTCTGTCATCCTCTGAAATTTACAGAGACTGCTTTAATCATTTTACTGGCTTGTGCTGGTATTCTGACACTGCAGAACTATTAAAAAAAAAAAAGGAAAAGTTCTAAAACTAGGTCAGATGCATTGTTGGCATAATAAATCAGTTTGTTTAAAACCTGGTTCTATTCTACTTTGCAGTTTTGGAAAGTACTAATGGTACATACTTCAAAATTCAGTATTTAAGAAGAAACTCCTTCCCATTTTTTGTCATTTCTCTCTTCCAGATTATACATGTTTTGAGTTCCACGATGCAAATTGCCATAGGCTGCTTCATAATTGGATACCACTTCTGTTCAGAAGAGTTACTTGGACAGTTGTAGTGAAGAAAATCTAACATAATCCCCACCTAGATTTTAAAATAGCTAGTTTCCAGAAGAGTTTTGTATTCACAGGTAAAGTGGGCAGTACATTTAATTTAGTTTATGCCTTCTGCATTTGCAATTTATTTAAAACACAGTTTATCTATTTGAGTTTTGAGAACCACATTTTTAACCACATGARTAAAACAAATTCAGTTTTAAACCCTACATTGCATTTTGTGAGGGATGCAAGAGAGATGTCAGTTTGGTTTGTAAGCCTTGAGGCAAACTTTACCCCTTAAAACACAGAAAGGGTACTTGTTTAAGTTACATGAAAAAAGTCTGTGTTGCTAGCACAAGAAATAAACTATCATGGAGCATCCATTTATTCAGTAAGTGAAGGAAAGAAAGAAGTACAGGAGAGCCACAGAGCCGACAGATAATCCTCTAAAACAGTGGTTTAGCAGAGAATTCCTCCCCTCACCCTTTTTTTTAAGGGATGAGTTCCTAAGTTTTGATTGCAAACGCATGCATCAGATACATATGCCAGTAAATCCATTTTGTCTGATTTCTAAAGTAAGAAAATGGACCAAACAAGAGCTAGCAACCTTCTTATTTAAGTGTACTATTAGGCATTAAATTTCTGGGTTTTATTATATTTTGTGCCTGTTTTATCTGTTACTCAGTTGGTTTTCTCAGGTGTTGTGTGATATTTTTATGCTCATTTAAAGTGTTAAATTGAACAAAATTAGAGAAATTGAATCCCTTCATATTTTCTGTAGAGAGATGTTGACCATACTGCAGATATCAGAAAGTCATAAAGTCAAACTAACAGTGTAGCCATCATCCTTCAAAGCTCTTGTCTATATGATTTTTATTGACTTTCTTCTGGAACTAAAAACTCAGTTCTYTTATTACCTTCTGAGGAGCTCAGAAAAACTGGAGGTTTGTCTATGACTTGAACACCACCCTCAAAATGACCCAAAAATGTGAAAATTGCTTGTCTGAAAAGGATTAAAGTTTTCCATGGAAGATCTAGGAAGCAATAAGATTTCACTGCATTAACTCCTGTTAATGTTGCACATCTGTTATTAATGCAGCACAACTTGCTGATTTCATGGTAATGGCTCTTTCAGTTTGATGTTCACAATTTTATAACTAAAACATTAATTTTTCTAAGCATTTGAAAAGTAGTTTTAAAATAGTATTCCTAAACAAATAAATAGACAAAAAAACAGCAGGAAAAATAGACAAATTCTTCAAAAAGAGGCCAAAGCGCAATAGAGTTGACTAATATGGGAAAAAGGACAAGCTTCTTTATTTTGTAGGGCTCCAYGCCAAAAGAAGAAAAATATATCTGAATTTAGCAAACCCCCATGGGAGCCAAAYATGAAGGATATGAACTGGCTGTTGGGGAAAAAGCCTTGAATAYTACAGCCATGGCAGATTATTTATGTTTTTCTCGAACATAAAACTTCCAGGGGTCATGATACTTGTGGGTTGTCTTTTATAAAGAAAACCAACCAAACAAGTAGCCCCTCATGATAAACCTGTCAAGACTGCAGAAGTTCTTGCAGGAAGTACAGGACAGACTAAAGAAGTTTCTGAGGAAAGGGTCCAGACAAATTTTAATGAAGAAGTCCTTTCACAAAAATCCAGTTCTAACCAAAACCTTTTAGATAAAGACAATCAAGGAGCCACAATAAATGCATGAGATATTTGAATAAAAATCAACAGCATTTCTGGATTTAAAAAAAAAACTGTCAATAAGCTTATGCCCCATTTTCCACCCTATTTCACCTGTTCTGATCCCATCATCAGAAATATCACCTGCTCTTTTTAATGGCACAACCAATATCAGGAATCAAAACTCTTTGCTCAGAACTGAGACACATCAGGCATATTTTCTCTCATAGTTTAGGTTTTAAAGACAGCCAGATGGAAGATCAAGCATATAAATTAGATGATCTTTGGCCTATTTCAGAAAACAGTGACTCAGTCTATCACAGAGCAACTYTCCAGATTATTTATTGGGATGCTTGTCTCCTAACAACAACGTCAGCAAGCTTCTATAATTGCATTAGGTTCAGCTAAAAAGAAGTTCCAGGTTGGCCTGAGTGAGAAGGCAGCTGAAGTCTGCTCTGCATTTAACAACGAGCCACAAAAAAAAAAAAAAAAAAAAAAAAAACAAACAAAAAAAAAAAAAAAAAAACCACCAAAAAAACAACAAAAAACTTATGTCTGTCTCCTAAAAGCAAATAAAATACTTTACCCATTAATGCAAATGACAGCCTTCCTAAGGAGACATTACTTACAACAAATGCAGGTGACGTGCTTATTACCTAGGGTGGCTCCTGCCGTGTCCCTGCTGAAGGGCAGTGCCACCTCTGCCAAAGAAGGTGTGCCAGCCTGTCTGTGCATTGATGCAGCCCTTCCTTTCAGGCTCTCTGGAAGCTGGGCCAGCCTCCACCAGCASAGCAGGTCCCACCAGCCTGGCAAGTTCTGGGGTGTGGGACAGGCTCTGTGGCTKTGCACTCAGCAGGGCTGAACCCCCTGCCTGGAAAGGCTGAGCCCAAGAGAGCCTCTCTACATGGTACAATCCACTCCTGCAGCTTGGCACCACCTCTGAGACCATTCCAAGGTCTGCATCACTCGTCCAAACTACTCAAAAGATTCTATGAGACTGTTGAAATATGTGTCAGATATGCACACTAAGTAATCAACAATAAGTAAAATAAATCCTCAATCTCCCGAACACAGAAACCTCTCTCCATCATTATGAGCAACTACTTAAATTTCAAAACTTATTCCCTAATAAACCAGATGAAGATGATTTACATTTATTTTTTTTTTCACAATATGAAAATCTGCAAGAGGAAACAGACAAGCAGAAATATCACTTGCAAATCCCTGACATGCTGGGAGAAGCTCTTGGGACTATGWGCAGCTCGTATTGTGCAACCCAAATAAACTGAGTCATCCTCTCTCTAGACACTGTTATCTAATTCAGCCTGCGTGATTTGACCTTGGAGTTCATAAAAGCACATTGGAAAAGAAAAGATCTCAACCTATAAACCCAACAGAAAGTTTCTGAGCATTTTGAAGAGAAATAGTTTTTTTTTCTCTCTGGAAAAGAAATAGAATAGTTGGTCTGAGTCTTGTGATGCACACAATTGCTACAACACCAACTTTTTACTTTACTTGTAGATGTACATCTGCAGGTGTGCAGCATGTTTTACCAGCAAATAACAATATGTCCTAAATACTGCGGCACTGAACTATGACAGAGCAATAGGTAGAGGATGGTTTAATACTAAAAGGGTTGGCAGAGTGCTGGAGGAGCAACAAGGCTGAGCACATGATCTACACCACCACAACTAAGAATCAAACCTTTCCATTTGCAATCTAAAAATGCTTCATACAGCACAAAACATTTACCCCTCAGTTAAACTTGCAAAAGATTTTTTTTTTGCATAATATTTAACAGCTTGTTCTTTAAAACCTCTACAGCTGAAATGCATAGCCATCTGATTAGGCAAATCCACATCCATTCCTCTTCACCACAAATCACAGCATCACCTGTCTTGCTCCTGCTCTTCCTATCTTCAATCAAAAGATCAAGAGGATTCAGGGGAAGGGGGCCTATACATCTTTGGGGAATTAACATTTTGTGAGTCTCTTCTGTCTTTATAGAATTTATTTTTCATTCTGCTGTAGCTGGTTATTACTACCTAGACCTGAAACACCATGTGCTGTGTGACTCAGAGTTTCAAGCCTAAATAAAGCAAAATGCTAGACAGAAACTTGTTTTCCATAATGGCAAAGAACAGGACAGCATTAYACACCATTCAGAATGAATATAGCCTTTTGCTTTAACTTGACACAGGTTAGACTTCTACTTTTTCAGAAAGACAGATAGAGATAAACCTCAGGGCTAGGAAGACTTTGTACTAATGAGCTAAGAGCTCACATCAGTTTAAATGAAAGCATAGCCCAGCTGGTTTAGATTGGCTCTTTTTTTTTTTTTTTTTGCAAACAAGCTTTCAATGCAGAGAGGTAACATTATAAAAGATATCTGGAGTCCTGTGAAGAATTTATGCAAAAGCTATTAAACAACTCCTCTGTTRGTACTTCTAAATTGTTATATGTATTTAAATGGTAGCATCACATTTTTATCTACATATTTTGCCTCAATGAGAGCACATTTCTCTCTATTCCTCTTTTAGAAATTTTATCTGAAACKCAAAAGTATGACAGCAATAGACAGTACAGATCACGTAGCTTAAGCAGAATCAAAAAACTTGAAGTCATGTATAAAGACACTATTATCATTTTCCCACAATTCCATTGAAGTCAGGCAATAATTAACAAGGAAAAAATATTTGGAAGGAGAATCATTACCTTTTATAGGAGGACAGAATCCCAGTAGTAAACCAAATATCCAGATAGGCAGCTGGCATGTGAAGGACAGAGCACCAATTTCATTCCAGTAACACAACTATCAAAACTTAATGGCAGATGCACAGAGTCGGAAAAGTAAAGGAGAACACCAGCAGCATTTATAGTGTTCTTGCAGGCAGCTGCATCATATAAAAGCCCAGARGATGCTCAGGTGTGATCTATCAACAAGGCTGGCTGTAGTTAAACCTCATTAAACAACTTCAGGAATTGCTATTTGTCATGTTCATTAACTGCTGCATGATTTTTTTCAGTGTTTAGGAGTTTTCTGTTTATCTGAATGCTACTGGTGCTTGCACACCTACAGGGAGAATATTTTCATTTCTTTAAGCCTCAGAGATCATAATGCCTAATCCTATGCTAAACAAAGCTTGTGGGTGTTTTTAGGACAAAAGCTTAAGACAGGTTACTTGTGAGGCTTGAGAACCTTTTGGAAGAAGATTGAATTTTGGTCATCCTGCTAAAGTGTAGGTATGATTCAGCTCTCCTTAASTGATATTAAATAGGTGAGGGCCTCTCATCTGACCTTGAGCTTCTGCAACGATAGATATTATGCAGTCTTTTCTGAAAGTTTATTCAATTTTGCTTTGTACTGGAAAGTTTTCCCTAATATCAAAGTTACATTTTCCCTTTCTGCTTGAAGCTTTGGTTTCTTATCTTCCTCGCTAAATTAATCAACCATGACTGTAACATGCTTAATGTAGAAATTATATCTTGATCAACTAATTTCCTGACCAGACATGCCCAACTSTGATTTTTTCTTTGTACATTCTTATTTCACTATTTACTGATGSTTTGCTATCTCTAAATTTACTTCAATTTGTCTGTCTTTCAAAAAATGTGGCACCATAATCAGGTGGGGAAGTCTGTAAGAGCCATGAGTTCTTACTCATAAAAGTGAGAGTATAGGATGATATCACTCTTGCCTTTCATATTATGCTGACAATTCATGTGTTGTTTTGATCCATTATCATCCTCACTGCTCAAACATTTTGTCACTGTATCTTATGGCTGACTGAAACTCAAAAGGTATCAAATGTGCACTGCAGGTAGAGCTGTCAGAGCAACTGGTTGTCAGGATTTGATTCTGGAGAGAGCACACTGTCTCTGTCCTGTAARTGAACTGAAAGGGTGGTACAAAAAATAAGGCAATTCATCAAGAGCCGTGAAGGTGGGGGAGGCCTGCTAGCTATGAGATTGCTTAGGAAGGAAGGAGGAAAGAAAGCTGAAGAAAGAAGTGTAAAACCCAATGGAAATAGGAAAATTTAAATAAATCTAAACTAGGTAAAAAAATGCAAATTTAATTTGGGACATAAGATGTAAATTTTATGGGCTTATTAAGTTAATTAATTACCTCCTTCCCAGAACTTCCATCCAAAGATGCCAATATCCCTTCTCACTCATGTTGTTTTTACAATATAAATAAGACTGTTCCTCTGGAGTTCAGAGTACATGTAAAGTAAACCTCAAACATGGCATGGGAKACATCTGTGTTTCTTTTCTCTCAATTTCTATCTTTTCAGCTCGCATATTATTGATATTAAATCCCAGCCTTGTAAACTCAACCAGCTTCTGTCATCTCCAGCCAAGGAAATTAAACTTGTGTGGAATGAATTGGGATKTTTGTTATATCCACAGTTTCCATTGTCTTCAAGTTATGTTCTCAGTGACACCGAGCAAAATTTATAGCAGCAAATAAGTCAATAAGTCTCATTGATGCACAGTGTCGCCCAGCCCTAGCAGACTATCACAAGAATAATGCAATTTTTATTTTTGCTAGTGAACATAGCTGACAGAGACTGCAATGCAAAGATCTGCACTCAGATCAAGTGAAGGAGGAATATTTTAGGCTCCTATTTTTCCAAATAAAAATACACTTAAATATTTCATTTCAATTTCATTTTACTTTAGCTTACAGATTGTGTTTAAGTCGTTCCCAAAACAAGTAAAACTCCATCTTGATGTGTATTCTTTCTGTAGTCAGTCCTCATTCTGTTCTCTAACTTTGTGTTTCAGTAAGATGCTGATGAAATTGAGAGCCTATGGGTTTTTCCTCTCAGTGTTTTCTCCTCCACTTTGGTGTTGTTTAAACAGAGAGGTATGTATGCCTGCTGCTATTTCAGGACATCCGGTATCTTATTTTTGATGATGCCGAACAGAAAGACAGCTCATTTTCTGTCATCTTTGCACTCTCTGTGCTGCACAGTGGATGGCAGAGCACGTGGGCACTCTGCTCGCTGCTCAGGTGTGCCAACATGAGGAGTCACTGCTCAGATCTTTGGATATCCACCACATATGTCCAGATAAGAGATTCCCGATAGCATTTCCTGCAAGCAAAGTTGCAGCAGCAGACTGTCGGTGCCTGAACATCCACCATCCTGCACAGGGTGAGCTATCTGGGTCAGCAAGAAGAGGATTTGTAAGAGCAGCACTTTTTTGAATTTGAGGGAAATGTTCTTTCCCTCAAATTCCTGAAGGCCTCAACACATGAGGGAGAGATTGAGACCTGTCCTTTTATATCTGCTTCTTGTTAAGAACCATTTGTCATGAGCCAATACCATGKCATAACTAATGCACTGAAGGGAAATATTGTCTCCTRTAGGGTTTTACTGKGGCTAAGGACTTCACTCTAAACAAYMYRTCCCTGCTGAGCTTCTCTGCCAGCTTTTGTGCATAATGCCAMTGTTTTTCTGATAATAGATTTGCTCAGAAAAGAGACAGATTTTTAGGGACCGCAMTTAGCATCCCATTTCACCTTACCAGTAATCATCAAACATCCCAGTTTGTGCCATTATAATCAAGACAACTGTGATTGCTTGCTTTCATTTTGTTTTAAGGACTCCCTTCCCCCAGGCAGCTGTGTCTGAGCAATACTTTGCCACGGAGGTTAATGCCCAGTTTGGGCTGCACCGTTGTTCTGAGGTCGGCACAGTGGCTGGGTACTTAAGGCAGTTTTCAGAAATGKCTGGGGCCATGATAGAGCTGGAAGTCACAGGGTTTTGTGAGAAAGTTTCCACCACGAGCCTGAGAACTTTCAAGCCTGTARTTGCTGTCAGTGCAGGTTGGATCAGTGCAAAAATTTTCAGCGGCTTTTGAAAGAGATGCGGATTTCCATGACTTTTTTTGGAAATTTTGGAAACAGGGTTACAGCATGTTTTTGCATGTTCCTATGGTTTTTAAATGATCTTTAGGGGAGAATGTTGGAGTTATAAAAGAGGAAAGTTATTCCCACAAGCCCATCTAGAAATTCTTTCAGGAAACAACTTAGCCTCTGATTTGGAAGGTTAGGAGTTGACCATACTTATCCTGTTGTTAGTGAAAATCTTTTCACTGCCCTCCAGTGGGCTAAAGATTGTGCCATAAATAGAAAACAGTGTTGAAACATGGGTGATATGGATACTATTGATAAAGGGGTTATTGGAGCTTTGATGAAAACTTACTGCAGATCTTTAATTCTATAATTATCATTTACATTTTCCTATTTTAGTTGTATCTTGTACAAATAATATATTCTTTATAGACTATTGGACTCATCACAGTAATTTAGAAGAAAACATGGTGTGAGGAGTGAAAGGTAGTGAGGGTGACTCATTTACTGCACATTTCCCTCCCCACATGRATATAGAAAGAAATGTTCTGCCTTGGAGTACTTGGCACATACAATTATTCTGTTTACTCATGTACACTCTGTCTTGCAGTTGCAACTGTTAAGCCATTGTTCTGTTGGTGGTTCCTTCTGTACATTTGTCTTTCTCTGCAAACTGTGCATTTTCAGGCTTGCAGTTGTAGACACTCTTTTCCTCCTTCAATTATTCTTGCCATAATTTTAAAGTTTTTTTAGAGATCAGGGATCCCAAATTTGAAAAATGAAGGGAACTGCATACCTCACTTTAAGCACACTTGAAAATCCCATTCTTCCCTCATGCAAGGTCAGGACTGAAAGGGTAAAAAATATATACTTTCAGACCATAATCTTGCAAGAATTTCTGTATACAAGGTGAATTCAGTATGTTTAGAAGTATTTGCAGGATGYRGATTTAAATGCAGATTTGAKGAGAAAAATACCTTTATGCAAAGAAATGTCATTTTAAAGCAACATTTTAATATATTGCTGTGCCTGAGTTTCCCAGATATTTAGCAATGGAAAAAGCCGAACTTTTTAGCTCCGGTACAGTTTTGGATTAGCAAGCAGGTCCTGGATACACATTGTATTTTATGTACCGTGAACAGTTTCCTCTTTATTAATCCAGCATGCAAGGCTTTCATTTCTTACTGAGGCCAATTTTTTTATTTCTTGCAGATTTTAAAATCTGTTGTGTTGGCACTTCACTTCTTGGAGACCACTGGTGTCATTTTCTCCAAATTGTTAGCGTAAACAGTCTGTAACTCGAGTAAGCCAAATGTGGGTGTATTAATCTTCCTGGTGCCAGCTAAGCAAGCCTSGCAAGGCACAGTTTAATTCTGATATCAGAAGAGCAGTAAATAATAATAACTTTTTCCCCCCTTTTCAGTGCTGAAAGACCCAGATCCTTGTAAGTATATTTGGCTCTTGTAAGTTAAAAGATGAATAGAAGATCAAGGAAATTCTTTTTATAATCGGATAGAGGAGCAAGGATGAGCAAGTTTGGATAGGAAAAGAACAGCACAGAATATTTTATAAAGTGGTCAAAAAGTAGACTGCCATATACAGACAGCTGGCAGCATCAGTGTTGGTTAAAAGCTAACTCCACCACATCAAATACTGCAAAACATGACTTTTGAGTGTTCTGCAAGATTATTAAGCTAAAATGTGGCTACTGCTAGGCACCATTCAAGATATCTGCCACTCTCCTTGGTGACAAGCCTGTCTCTCAAGCCACTACATCAGCTCCAGCATATGGTTGCCTTTCGAGATATCCTCCTGCACTGTGACCACAGGGTCATCCAGGTCAGCTTCCTGCGGACGCTGGAGTCCGGCTTYCAGGACAGAGGGTGTAATTCAAGCCTCAGAGCTCACTCGGTGTTAGCAGAAGGTGTGGTGACAGATTTCCCACTCCTTGAGTTGAATGTCAAGCGCTGTTACTTCCACAGCAAYGTTCCCCTTCCCCCGCAGCCCACGGATAGAGCTCGCTGGGTTTCTGGATCAGGATAGATGGCACGGAGAYGCAGGAGAGCGGGAGGCAGGGTGATGCCAAGGGAAGGATCCAAACCATCCTGGCAGCAGCGAGCTTCCAACAAGGAAAATATGGAGAGCCTGAGACAGTCAGGAATGCCGTGTTTGCAAGGACATCGCTGGTGCTTTGGGAGTGTTCATGGGCAGCRTGCTACCCCCAAAACATTCAAAACCTCTGGGGAGATTATCAGCACTCTGGAGCCAATTTCATGCCTTCTCCGAGGAGGGCAAATATCTCTCCTTGCATTTGTTACCAGGAAGCAGAGAGATCCCATCACATGCCCATTCCAGCRAAGCTCACATGTAACCTGAATCCCCATGGAATTAGTAAGTCAAGCACCATCTTTGTGGATTTTCATATTCCGCACTGTGTTTAAATGCTTTGCTGGGAGGGGGCCAGTGCTCCCTGCCATCYGAGCATGGGATACCAGGAAAAGAACAGCCTAACCTAACACCAGCTTYAGCCCCATAAAAATGTCATGGATCAACTCACCCACAGGCTTCAGTTTGACCTCAAATAAATCACCCAAAGCTTTTGAGATCCAAGCCCTCTTAATTACTGTTGGTGTGAATAGAGAAATGGGCTGCTTAGTATCCTGTACCATCCCCAAAGTTTCAGTATTTACATCTGTGGAAGATGTTTGCAGATGCACAGAGCCCTAGATTTCTGTAATATATTCACTTTGACAGGAGATAATAAAATTCCTTAGGAAAATAGGGTCGAGTAATCTGTCCCAGAAGCTTTACCCATAATAATTTACTACTGTGCTTTCAGATTTCTCAGGTACACACAATATTCTGAAATATTCCAATGCACTCTATCAGAGCTCTGGTGATGCCATACAAGGTCTACAACACATTAGAAAGGCTCTAAAATCAYTGTTGTGCTTTATTTGCTTTTTGGTGAGAGGGTGGGTCCCCCCTGATTTGCAGCAGCTGTTCTCTTCCTAGCAAAACAAAATCCCACTCCTTCCTTCCAGGCACGGACAGCCAGCTCAAACCTACTGCTCTCTGCTCCACACCAAGAGCAGAAAATTCCATAGCTGCTGCTTTTCTACAGCCAGCAGGAAAACAAACGATGAGAAGACCACTGCTGAACCCTAGAAAAAGCATTTCTGGCTTTGTGCARGTCTAAATTTTACTTTAAAACTTAACTGCAGCTACAGAGATGTTTGCGGTTAAAAGGAAGCATTGCTTTTTCCTGCTTGAAATCAATATTTAACATTGCATTTTCTCTGACATTCCTGAAATGAATGCAAATAATCAYACATACACAAGCAAGAATGCTCTGTCAATCACAGCTCATCACTACTTGTTCTGGAAGTAAACAAGGCCAGAATATGGGACAAGAGCCAGTAAGAAAAATAATACTCCAGGAAGCTTTAATGCTTACTGTAACCACAGCCTGAAGCATCAGCATTTCAGATATCAATAATTTACAGGAATAGATAATGACAATAGCTTGATTCAACTTCTCATATGCCCCACAGGAAACAAATCAACTTGGGTAACTGGAGATACACTGCAGTGGGTTCTGAAATGCCAGATTTTGTAAATTTGGGTCTARTACTGTTTCTGAAGCTACTAAGAAATGTGAGGGGTGAGTTCAAGTCTGTAAGGCAGATTMTTGCCATTTATTTCAACAGGCTTTTCAGTTAGACCCTTTGTGACATTTCTCAGGAGGCTTAAAGTACCCAAACCAAGTCATCAACTTTGTCTTCAAGGAAGAAATGCTTCACTTTGTCCATTCCCAAAACTCAGACACCTGTGGGATGTCAGGGAGCAAACAGTAAACCCAGGCAAGACATTATTGTCCCAATGAAATAAATGGGCATTTCATCATTGTCCTGAGATTAATTTCCTATGGTGGTAACATACAAAAGGAAACAAGAGGAGGAGGATCCACAGGTGATTTCAGGAAAGTCTATACCCACTATTAAGTGGAGAGTAAAACCTACTTTAAAACTGACAAATTCTGACATTGAGACAGAAGTACATCAGCAGAAGGATAATGTAATTGCATTTTTCTACAATGTCAATGTATTTTTAAATATCTTCAATTCATTCTCTTTTAAATAAAATACAGTGAAATAATAGAAAAAGAACAAAATTCTATCAAATTATAACGAAACCAGCTACTTTAATCTGCAGGTGACAGAACCAATACCACCTTCATTCTTTATTGAAATGTGTTATAGATGGGCTCAATTTCCTTATTCCYTCTGCTTCAGGACAGTTCACTTTTTGAGAAGTAACAGCATGGTGGGATTCATCTGGGATTCATACTGGGCAAAGTCATTGGAACAAGACAGAACATGAATAATAAACAGTCTATTTTTTGTTGTTGTTTCCCAGGTCTGACATAGGCATTGCTTTTTACTAATCTATTATCTATGTTCTTATAATTCTGTAATAGAATTATTTCTAACTCTTTTCTATTGATTTGTGTGACACCCTTTTTCAGGTGTCATTTACCCAAGTAAATGCCAACCCTATACTTTCAAATACCAAGGGATTCAAGTTATGAGATGTTTTGGGAAATYGTGAGAATCTAAATCAAATAAGACATGGGGGTGTTTTAAAATGTATTTAGGTGTGCATTTGTGTGCACTTGGGTGGCTACTGCGATTTATGAAACACCAGCAGTATCATGACCACAGGCAACATCATGAAGCACACCTTAAGTTAATAATTCTCTCACCTGTTGTGAGAGAATCCCTATCTAAAAAAACCCACTTTGCCTTTCTGGCATCTTTGAGCTAGATCTTAAGATCTTTGTCTCCAGAATGAATAGGTCTTCTGGTTCATTTTTAAGATGCATTCACATGTTTATCAACAAAAAGGTATTTAACAGGAAAAATCAGAGAAAACCTCAAGAAGGCAGGATAGACTATTTAACATTGCACAATTTCACTAACTTTTATTTCCGGATTGAAACCATTGCGACCCCATGGCACTGCCACAGTGACATAGCCAATGGAAATGGAGGAGAGGACAAGGCAGAGAATTTGAAAATCTAGAAAAAAGCAGCAGACTGCAGAGCTCAACACAGCAAAGTTGTGCATCCTCAGGGCTGGTCAACACCCTCTTAACTCTGTGCTTGTTCCCATCTCCACATACTGTCTGACACCACAATTGAAAGCGATGAGATTGAAGCACCTGTGAAGGAGCAACTCTCTCTTAGGTGTTCTAAAATATTTTGAAAATCTGCCTCAGACAAAGAGTACAAGTCCTTTTAAAAATCTAATGTCAAGGAAATAAATATCTCTGTCCCACAGTGTCTCCATGGAAAAGTCAAGAAAAAGGGGGAAGAAAGGTTTCACCCTGCCATTTTTTTTATCAATCACAAAGGTATCTTCTAATAAATCAAGTTARTTCAAACACACTGAATTTACGTTTCACTTGATTTCCTTTCAAAGTTGATACAATAATATAACAACATGGTCATTGTTTTAACTCCACAGGGATGTTGTCAGGCAGTATATCACAATACGCAAAGTTGAAAACCCCAYGTTGCCAAATTTATATCATCATGCAATTTAGTTCTCAGTGCCATAAATTTCAGATGGCAAGTTTAGCATTTTGAGCAATTCATCTGGAAAAGGGACAGTGTATTTACTCCTACCTTATTTCTCCTCTGAGTTCACATAATAGAAGTAACTAGAAAGCTATATCAGGCTTGTAATGTAATAAATATAGCACTGCATAAGGTATTTGGAAGCCTTTGACAAGGCAAACCCATAAATGTAGTCCTCAATAAATCTCAGGTTTGCTATAGCACCTGTTGACCAATGTCATTTCCTCTGCTCAAGTATTGTGCAAATGAGTTCTGGGGCAGATTTACTGGCAAAGGGAGAGAATTGAGGAAGGGTTTTAGTCCCAGCCATTAATCTCAGAGCTGCAATGCACTCTCTCTTTTCCAGATGACTCAGGCTAAGTCCAAAGCTCCTTTACCAGTTATGCTGAGGCTTTGCCTTCCTCTGGCATGTGATGTGCATATAGACATATATATTGTAGGCACCTCATTCAGTGACAGCTCTTATTTGTGATAAATGCAAGTCATACACATATATATTAAGTTCTTTTTGCTGGGTGGTGTAAACTGACCCCCAGTAATTTGTTATTAGGAAGCTCCAGCTTCACAGAGCTGACATTATGACACCCATAATATTTTCATAAACTGTGAAGGCTAATAAGTGTTATTATGGAGTAAGCACTTCTGTTTTTTCATGAAGTCCTTGATAGGATTGGACCTTCTCTAGAGGTAGGATATGATTAATATAACCTCGCCCTCAGATCTAAGAATACTTTGATTATTTTCTCAGATAATTAAAGCTGTTTACTTGTGCAATGAAAGGCCAATTTAAACAGATTGTGAACCTTAGTCTAGGGAGCATTCAAGAGTTCTGCAGCTTGTTACTGGCAAAGGATGAATTTTAATACTAACATAATTATTTCATCATTATGAACATACTCATGTTGGTAAAGATGCTTCC
The DNA here is from genome assembly GCF_030028575.1 of Malurus melanocephalus. NCBI lineage: Eukaryota > Metazoa > Chordata > Aves > Passeriformes > Maluridae > Malurus > Malurus melanocephalus. The sequence continues at coordinate 55,104 of NW_026624048.1, forward strand.
TAAATTTGGTATKATGATCTAGAGTGTGCTGCAGATATACAGAAAGCTGTCAGCTATTTCTTGAGCCTGCCTTGTGGCTAGAAATAAATCATTCTGTAAAGAAATGYGGAGCACTAACTATAACCTTTAAACAGCTAAGGGAATTATGTTAAAAAATATAAACATGAACATGTGTGCAGCATAACAGAGTGACCAAGTTACTATCATTTGGGGCATCAAACATACGCTAAACTGTGTGATTTCTTTCCCTGCAGGTTCTGATATCACAGGTTTTTTCTTAGTACTGAGTTCATCCATATTCTCTTAGACCTCGTGGGAAAATGAATTATTAGAGGCAGGCACGATAGCCAAAAGGCACGGTGTGTAAAATCTTTGCACAGAGCTGGCAAGAAAAGAAGAGGATGTGTTATAGGGCCATGTCCGTGTCAGGAGGTCATGCCTTTATCAGGTACAATGGAAATTTARCTTGCATTATTTCTGTTCTTTAACTCTCTCTGCAGGCATTCATACTCAGAACTAAGAGAGAATTTTTTGGCTTGGGATTAACCAGAAGAGCTGCTGGGGTTTGAGGAGGAGTGGTATCAGCAGCCATTGCTTCTGAGGAGGATGCTGTGAGCTGCAATGAGGACTTGCATTACTAGACTGAACGGATGCTCTTAATCCTCCTCAGTGCAATTGCCAAGGTTGGAGGAAGTGGCTGGTAAGCAACATCTCCTGCCTTTGCGTGCATCACAAATTCAAGGTTCTCTGTATGTGTGCAGAACTAGAGATTGCCTTACAATAAGTAAGTAAACAAACAAATATTGATGTGAGACTGTGGAGAGGTCCAAAATGCCTGTCTGCACATTCAAACCTATGYATAAATCTTGAGCCCTGTGAGGGTTTCTATTTTGCACTGGTAGTGAAGGTAGTGAAGGGGTCCACAGACATTGCATGGAAGAGTTTTTTTCCAGTTTCTATTTTATTATAGATACASAAACATCAAACTGACTTTGTTTTAAAGGCAGGAAAAGAGTGGAGAGAATCCTGACTGCAGTCCATTYCCAGTTCCGATAGGATCTCTCATTYYCCCCCTCTAATCTTAGGCATAACTTGCTAAATGGGATCTTTACCCAACGGCAGGGAAAGATGTTCCGTGGAAGAATACACTGCCATAGAGGGAAATTGCAGAAAAAAATGAGATGGAAACAAAACTCAATCGATAACATATAAAATAGTGGAAAAGTAGCAAAAATGCATCTGGAAGGGAATACGTGAATTCATGTGGGGACTATTCGATCTCATTTGCACACATCCACTGATATTTTAACAGGATATACTTCTGATCCATTACAGTAATATAAAAWTCCACCCAAGTATCATGTAGATTTATTATTTTTCACATAAAAAATACATTGCAGGAAATAGTTTTAAAATGTTCCTAAATTCAAGACACTGAATTTGCTTTTTGAAAATATTACGAATGAACTTGCTAATGGAATATTTTGACCCTCTTACTACACCTTTCTCTAGATTCTTCAGCTGGCAATAGGCTAGATGTAGCACAGTGGACTAGATTTTTTCATTTTTTACAGCAGGGRAAAAAAAACAGCAGAGAAAAAAAAMCAACCACAAAACAAAATCAAAACCTGAGCTCTTAAGAAAATCAAGAAATATTTGCTAAATGAGTCAGCAAGGTCTAGATCCTTGCTCTTCACACAGTCACATACAGAAATGATTCTGTGACAAGAAATCCTTTTAAAGAATTAYATTTTGAGGTAGAAGCATGAAAATCAAATATAGGGGTTTTAAGCCATTTGATCTCCCCTCCAAAATACTCTAATACTGTGCTAGAGAGCACTGACATGCTGGGATGCCATCCCCTTTGATTTTAAAATAAATAGGAAATGAGAAAAACAGAAAGCATCTCTAACCTCTAATTGCAAAATTCACTTTTCCTTTTGTTCAGTTATTCAACAAAAAGCTAAAAATCGGAGTGAACTTTTTTTACATGAAATGTTTTAATTAGAGTAGGCTAAGGAGGTATCTGTCCTCAGAAGACCATATGGCTTAGAAGTAAGTAATTCCACATCACTGGTTTGCTGGCAATAATGGAGTGAGGCGGAAGAATGAATTAATTTTAAATCACATCCATAAGGGAATGAATTGTTCAGAATGTTCTTTGTGCCACACAATGACTGTAATTTTAAACTGCTAATACCTTACAATAAGACACATAAATGGGTTATTTCTTGCTTTTCACGGGGCCAAATTTTGCTCTTTTGATGTTCTTGTGTAGCTGTTATWAAGATCAGTGAAAGTCGAGCCAACTTTTACAAGTGCGGGATTTGTTTGAGATCTATTTGGGCATAGTCAGATAAAGTCGGGCTGCCCCACYCAGCTGTTCCTCCCCACGTGCCACAAAGCATCTGCAGCATTGGGATGTGCCAATAGGGGGTTCATGCCCACCCATAATGAGCCTTCTGGGTCAGGGTTTTGCCTTCAATTCCATTTTTGAAATCCTGGTTAGCTCAATGGGTCCCTTTCTCTGTCACAGGTTGTCTGCACCAGGGCCAGCTTGCCTGATGAGCAGCTTTCCTGGAAAACATAAAATGTGAAGATGTGTCTTTGAAGCACAGGATGGTTCTAACAAAGCTGAAAATACAGTTATTGATTTAAATAGTTCAAAGTGCTGCACATTCATTACCTGGGGAGGAAACCMATTGTTGTTGTTGCGCGTTGCGCGTGCTACAGTCAAGCTGCAAACCTGGAGCTTGTGTAGCTGCCCTCATCAGCTGRGCACCATGCAAAATGAGAGTGGATGTGAGGCAGATCTACATTTGTGGAAAACAGCTCTACAGCTATAAAATTTAAATGTAGGAGATCTCAGTCRAATTCAATCCTCTTTCTGAAGGGATCTGAATCCATCTCTAGGAACCTGCAAGCCATAATTCCACAGAGAAGACAACCATGGAGCATTCRTCATCTTCCCTGGCAGGACTGCTCCCTGACATGTGACATAATGAAAATACCTACAGCTCAGTGAATCCTGTTTTAACTCTTAAACCTGCACTGTGTCACTCAGTATTAAACTAAATAAAGCCTTTACTGGGGTGGGTAACAGCAGTCACATTTCCCTGTTTAACACTGATGAAAAACAGGACCAGGTCTGAACCCCTTTGTGAGCTGAATATTTAATTTGTCTGTGCCAGGAATAGAAGCTCAAATGAGAAAAACTTTGAGGAAATCAACTACTGTCAGGGGACATTCCTTTTGTACCACTGCAGGAAACYTTTTCAGGGGGAAGTGCTCTGGCTAAACCCTGCTAATGGATCAGCTGTGCCTCTGTGCAGGTATGGCCTTGAGAACTCCCTTCCACCAAAGATAAATGCAAGATCCGGATTATTAACTGTATTAATGTAGAGTAGCAGACAGAGAAAGATGGTATGACCTAAAGCGGGGTCCATAAGGTTCTGAAAGGAATTATACTGATGCTTTCCCACGTCATTAATATTTCTGTTAAGGTGTATTTTCTTCTGAAAGCATTCATCAGCAATCATACACCATGCAAATATACTCCTTTGCGCTCATATGGAATCAGAAAACACACACCTGCATACTTCTTTTTCCTGTATTGTTTTCCATAAAGTGCATTTGTAAAAAAGCAGAATTGACTAGAAGAGCTCTGCAATGCTGTTAGTTCAGAGATAAGCATCCTATTCAATTCCTTTCTGTAGCTAGACATGTCAAAATGATGGAAAGAGGCAGAAGAACAGTGGCAGAAATAGAAGGTGGATGGGGTAGAGTAAAAGAACAGAAAAACTGGAAGAGGCTAAAAACCTTCTGTGAACTTAGCTTATATTGAGGCAGTTTAGAAACACTGTTGTAGTTGGAATATATCCATTGAAGCCTAATCAGCCCCTGAAATTCTATTAAGAACAGCCCAGAACAATAGCTAGGTTGTAAGAAAGGAGATAAGCTCAATATTTTTCAATCCTTATAGACACTGAAACTTCAGCTCATGTTCCACAGACTGCAGATCCTAACCTATAATGGGAGGTTGCTCAAAAATGAGCAATACTTTTCTTCTTACACTAGTAAGCTCCATCAAGAAATGTAAACAAACAGCTCTTCAGAAAGGAATCCCAAACACAGGTCCTGCCCAGCCCAGTGACAGAAGGAATGGGTGCCAGGAATGGGTGCCAGGAATGGGTGCCAGGGTGGGTAAATGAGAGCCTGGTGTGCTGGGAGCGTGTGCCTGAGCCAGGGCAAGCTCAGCTCACAGAACAGCCCTTGCCCCCTGCTTGGAAGTGATCAACCTCAATTCCACTGCTGCTGTGGGGTGCCTTCCTTCTGCTCTCTGCCTCTGCAGCTCCCAGGTGAGAGACAAAGCACTGGGGCTGAAGCAGCTGCTGTTTGCATCAGTTGGTGGAAATTACCAGCGGAGGGGGCAAGTTTTGGATCCTCTATTTCTCCCTCACCTGTCTCTGCTTCACTCACTTGTTTAGTTTTCCATGTAATTGTAATAAAGATTCACCTTAGGGAYCAGCTCCAGCCCAGTTCCAGCAACAGAGAACCTTCAGCAGCCAGTCATTTTTTCAAAGAAATTACTGCAGCCATGCCAAAATACGTGGGCAAAACAAGAATCACTTGGGTTTAACTAGTGGTCCTTGTTCACAGTGAGACAACTACAGAGCCTTCTCTTCTTGGCAGGGCATCCACACTTTTTAGTYCAGAATCTCTGAGGTACAAGACTTTCCACAAATAATTGAGATTCACGAGGGAACGGTCAGAGACAGAGAGAATGGCCCTCATACTCATTTGCCCTAAGGCTGATTTATGTTCTGCTCCATGTGATGGACCTCAGAGTGTACCTGAAAAAATAAATGTGTTCATACCTCCTAGCACTGCTGGGATGCTACAGTGGGTCCTTGTGTGAATAAATACTCCATCTGTCTAGCAGCTGGGATGTGCACTGTGTTTTGCTTTTACTGGGCACAGGTGGTGTCCTAATGGAAGAAAATTTCAATACGACTGCACTGAGCAGCTCATGGAGGAGCATAGACCCTCACTGAAATTGCAACAAAATGGTTCAAGTCTGGGTCTCAGAGGGGCACCCTGTATTCTCTGCCAGCGCTTACTTGACAGAAAAACTGCCAACCAGAGCGGTCAAATGTGCAGTGCTTTGTCTTGCTGAGGCTGTTGCTGCCACACTCTGCAAACACACTCTCCCCAGGCAGCAATTGCAGGAGGTATTGTACCAGTGTAGCAGCCAGCCCTAACAAACTTCATCCTGTTCCCACTTACAGTTATTCAGCTTTCTTTGTTTTGYGCTGCCATCATTTTATGTAAGGAACCACGGAAAAGTTCAAATCTTCGGAAACTGTGAGGATAAATAAAAGTGATGGCTGTTGGACAACCTTGATTCTGTCCCTGGCCTTGAMTTATTTTGGAATTGCAGACAAGTCATTTTATTTGTGCATTTTCTGCCTGCAAACATTGCCTTTTCTTTTGATGTTCTTTGGATGTTCCTCTTTCCAAATGAGTCTGCATCTCTGAGTTCTTGCTAAAACTACATGGTAAATAAACAAACAAYAGGAAGAAATGGTATTTCTTGGAAAGTGTCTTAGCAATGCAGGAGCAGGTCAGATAAATCCAGGCTCTCCTGTGCACTTTTTCCAGGGGAGCAGGACATATGAGGCAAGAGATCTTGTCCTCCCCCTCAGTGAATCAGAACAACTCCATCACCTGAGAAAGGATGAGCAACCTCTGCAGCTCTGTGGCTGCACTGCAACATGAGTCAGCCCTGGAGATGATGGGGAGATCATTTAATAGCACTGAGCATCAATTTCCTGGGGGAGGTAAACACTTTTAAGGCAGAGTGCGGCCACCACATGGTCCCCTCCTGGCTGTGGGAGCTGAAGAGCCGGCCCTTGCTGTTGCTCCGGGTAACACAGCTGCTCTGAGTTGTTGCTAACTTTTACATGGTACCAGGAGGGMTGACAMRAATCCAAAASAGATTTTTCAAAGGCARCCAGAAAGATACAGCAGGAGAAGAMRTTAAGGGCTGGGAGCTAAGTCAGAAGCAATCAGGCCTCCAGCTTCATTGCTGGCGGTAGAAAATATGGGCTGTCATTGGCAAAGTTTTAAGCTGTATCCGTGAAACTGAGAGACCAGATAAACACAAATTAGCCTTGCTTCTTACAATTTTAGAGTCATAATTGATAGTTTTAATGCATAACAGAGGTAGAATAAGAAGAAAAAATATGGCAATGGCATTTGGTATCATTTATTTTTATCAACCCCCAGAAGCTTTTATCTGGGTAGAAACACGATGCAGAAGTGTTTTTTCGTGTTTCACATTTACATTTTCTCAAAGAGTAGATTCTAATTTTCCATTGTTAGGTATCTGGGATGCTTTTATTTCACATTTAAATTCAATATTTTATTTGCAGGGTCTCTTGCAACTTTGTCATTCTGCATGTACACACCTAATTGGAAAATAAAGGTCATAAGTGTTAGTCATTCACGGGGAATGATTAACCATTATGCAATAGAGTGTCATATCTATTCTTAATATTCCTGTAAATTTATTCATTTTATGGTAAATTTAAGAGGCACCTGCATCATGTTACTTTTTTTTTTTTTTTTTTTTTTTTTTTTAAGATAAATGCTCTACAAAAAGCCAAGGCTATAAAGCTAGCTGAAGTCTACACTGTTTGGTCTCAAAAATTCAATACACTGCAGTAAGCAGGAAAGATTAAATGACTTGAGTTCGGTAGTTTAAAAATATTTTCCAATTCTCCTCTTTTGAGAGGTTCAAGATTATTCACATGACTTTCTCCTGCTGAATTATGATCACAGAAAGAAAGCAATTACTCTTTGAGACTCAGTCCAGAAAAGAAAACTTGCACTGAAAGAAAACTGCTGAAGTTGTACAGTTCAGCACTCCAGCAAAAAGGGAGAGGCACCACATTTGCCACACATTAGCATCTCCATATCAGTATCACCATTTCACAGAGGGGAAATCCTAACACGGAGAATTAAGGTAAAAAATACTCACTAATACCAGTTGCTCTGTTAGAAATACCTTGAACCTACTCTTTCAAAGGATTTACTGTRTACAGCAACTGCATCAAAAGACAGTTTCCATGGGTTTCAACAGCATTTGAAAGTTATCACTCCTTCTGCAAATGAGACCCTGAGGTATCAAATCAGATATCCAGAAAATKAAGAAAATACAGTAAAAAGACCACCTGTGAAACACACGCTTTATATGATTTTCAATGCCTTTTCCTGCATTTTCTTTCTGCAATGCCTTTTTCCATTAGCTGCACCTCTTCTAAATCCTGCATGTCTCCCAAATTCTGTGAGTGTTATCCCACAGAAAAGAAAGTCTCATTCCTAAAAAAATGTACACCACCAGAAAACTGAAAATTGAATATAAAACTAGGTTGATGCTTTCCTATATGACYATTTGTTTCTTGTAAATTGGTGATGTAATGAAAGGAAATAATTTTGAGGAATTGCTGACTTGACGGCTTTCAATATTTTGTTCTTAACCACAAGATGTTAGATATTATAGCTCCAGAGTAACACAGTTATACCTGTAATTCAAAATTACTTATTTTAGATGTATTTTATTTAAYGGTGTAACAATGCTTAAAGGAATAAATGCCAAAACTTATATCCAACTTTTTGAACATTACAAATGAGAAATGTCACCTGACTTTCTTCTTTTTCGCAATTTAGTCTGGAAAAAGTTTTGGTTTGTTTGGGTTTCTTAAAATTCTTTGCTTTCTTTTGCCTTTTCAGAACGTACTCTCCAGTCCCAATCATGCAGTTTCACAGTTTTATATGAACTGGAAAAACTAGACCTTGCAAATGTCACAAGGCACTTTAACAACATATATGGTCTGTATTTCAAGTTGGTGAGTCTGGTCTTTTTTTTTCTGCTTCTTTGCTCATAAATTTTCATTTTCCTCACTGTATTTATTTTCCAGCTTCCTTCACCTTCTTCATCCAGCTCGGTGTCCTTATTCCCAATTTTTGTTGCCTTCCCACTCTACATCTTTTTCTCCTGTTGCTTACCAACATTCCACTCCCATTTCTCTTTCCTAAGGAGCTCCTTGACAAAACTCTCTTTTTCTTCCACAGGCTTGTGTTCTTCTTCTCCTTCTCTCCGATGAAGCAGATTTTTTTTTTTGCTGAGCTCCAGCCAAACAGCATGGAGAACTTTGACAGAACCTTGTTACTCRTAGTCCAGTGGCCAAATGAAGAGAATGCTGCTGCTTACAGCTGCATTTGCCAGATGTTGTACAGCATCACACTGGATTGTGCTCACCAGAGACAAGAATTTTGTGGAATTTTATCCATTAGCAATGACCACATTTGAAGAGCTTTTTTAAAGCAGCTTAGTCCTCGTATGAATACAAGATACACCTCCCTGTCCTTACAGTCTCTCCAAACTTCTTGACCTTACTTCTGGTAACGAGGAATAGAAAATAAAAATTATGGGTGCTTAAAGAAAAAGACTATCGAGTACCATTTTGTTTTTCAATTTGTGCCAAACAACAAAAACTTCTCAGGCATTATTCTTTAAAACAGCGGAAATGCATTGAAAATAAATATCTAAATAAACCAAACAAAAGCAGATGGAGGCAGACACCTTATCTACATGAAATTTTAAACATCAGTAGTTAAAACCTTGACAAAGTTATAAGAAACTGAGGGGAGTTTCAAGGGSAACATTCACCAATTTTAATAGTAGGCAGTGCTATTCCACTGCTAATAAAATACAAAGTGAAATAACCCACGAGTAAAGCAATATGTTAGCAACAGTGTTAGCAGATATTAATCTCCCTCTAGTCAAATCCTTCTGGCGCAACATTAAACCTACAAGGTAGTAGAAAAAAGTTGACAACATGCTTTGGGATTGAATTAGTGGCTTCTAGCTTCTAAAGTTACCTTGCCCTTTTTTCACTCAAATCACACAAGTGTATGATTGAGTTTCCAGTGGTAATTTGAACCCTGCATGAACCTGAGCTGACCTGTACAGAGACAGCTAAAATGCCTGGGTATTGATGTTACAATTTATAAAGAAAATCCAGATAAAACATCACCCATGGAGATGAAGAAACTGGTTATACTGACACTGGCAGTGAGCAGGACACACTATAAAATAGTTTGTGTCACATGGCACCTGGACA
>NW_026624048.1:64376-111876 GCF_030028575.1 Malurus melanocephalus
AACGATTTTGGCTTAGGTACAGTTTGCATGAGGTTTGCTGTGAATACTCCCTTTCAGCATAATGAAAGTGACTGATAATGACAGAAATCTTATTTCTTTGGTAGCAGCATTTGGCTTTATTTGCATCAATCATGAGAGTTCATTCAGTCTTTCTTATTAGSCTGGGCTGTATCAAATACAAAACGGCTGGCAGGAAACTTGGTGTGTTCTGGAGGCACAAACTGTGTGGGCTTAGTCTCATCAGAGCCATTGTGTTGATCATGGTTATGCAGACAATGGTTAACAGCTGTTTAGAAAAAGAAACCAACAAAAAATCTTTTATTCCTTTTTTTTTTTTAATTTTAAAGAAGAATGAAAGAAGTCCTTTTTAAAATTTGGCTGAAAGAGTGATATATTGGGGTTTCCTGGATGAGGTTCTCAATGTCCACTCTTCACACTGAGCTAATTACAGATCTAGGACAGCTCTTAACACAGTATTTGAGTATGGACTAGTGCAGTCATCAGTGCCTGTGCCCTTGAGATCACTGGGGTGTGTTTTGGGATGTCAGTGTATTTTGACAAAGTGGTTTATCCTCTCTGATTTGTGAGAATCACACAAATCACACAAATCCATGCCCAAAGCAGCTGCAGCCCAGCCTCCTGCCCCAGCTTCAGCTAACATTAGTTGAATAGTCTATATTGACTGTTTATACATTGTCACCAATATTTATCAGCCAGTATGGAGAGGAAAAGCATCATGAAACAAGACAAAAGCTGTCAAAAGACAAAATGCAACAGCATATTATTGTGCTAATGCATATAGAAATTTCCACAGATACAACAGACTCTTGGAAATCATTTAGGCAAGAATTAATTTTCTTCTAAAATGGGATGAAACTATGGAAAGGCATAGGGAGATAAAGGTCTATATCTATTTGAATATATTGGGCTCAGAGAAATTATATTTGCTGGATCCAGAGCATAYATTTCAATTGCCAACCTAAAAGTTAGTGAAAGAGAACAAGCCATGATACAGATATAGCAAATACTCAATTTCCAGAAAGAACAACTTGTTTGCAAGATAATTGGCTTCATATGTGAAATTTAAAAAAAAAATAAAATAAAAAAAAATTGAAGCATTTATAGCAGACTTCAGTTTGGCAAGTCTGACGTGCTGTTTGTTGGGTTTGTGCAATATCTAATGTAAGATCAGATTGTAGTGGGCCTCAGAGACATGGAACAGAGATAAAAAAAAATAGTTCTGAAAATAGGCTTAAAGATAAMAGAGTAAGAAACTGAAATTTGCCAACCTGCAAAAGGTACTCAGATCAGATTATAAGTTTTGATTTCTCTTTTTTTTGGCTCTTTGGTGCCATGGTTGACTAGGTTAAGAAACAAAATCATAAAAAACCACAGGAATATGCAGAAGAAAATAAAAGTGAACCTTCAAGAGGTTGGAAGAAAGAATGTCAACAGGACAGTGATATCCACTGAACTGAGCACTAACCTGCATTTGGCAGAGCTGCTCTGTTTGTGAGGAAATAAAGCCATTACCTCACATCCTCACTGACAGCACCAAAGGGGAAAAAAGAAACACATGCCTAAGGAAATACAGTAGTTAGCTGCAAAATTTGCTCAAAACAGTCACATCCACACGTGGAATGCTACCTGGAAGCTTTGACACTCCAGAGACCTTACAAGTGAGTGTGATATCTGAAGTCAGAGTGAAAGGTTTGGAGAGAAAATGTAGGCATAAGAAAAGATATAACAATGATGCATTGCAGAAATTATTCTGAGAGTGGGTGGATGTGAAAGGGGCATATAGGAAAGACATATTCTTGAAAACAAAAAGGTTGGAATTGTTTCAAGAATTCTCAGGCTGAACACATGTATTGCACTGAATACCAACTCCACTTTATTTCATAGAAAAGTATGCAGCCAAGAAGGTGGCAAACATGGATATTGAAATMAAAAAAARGGGAAAGAATAGCCATGGTTTCAGCAAGTACCCATATAAAGAAAAACTGCTTTCTGAACTTTCATAAAGCTTGGTAACAAAGAAAAAAGTACAGAAATATATGAAAAAGAAAATATATTAAAAAGTATCACTTTGATACAACTCATCTTAATAAAACTAAAAAAAACATTGGTTGGTATTAAATTGGTTTGCATCTCTTAGTTTTGGAACATTTGAGAGACAGTTCTTAGTTCATATTGCCATTACAAAGAAATAGCACTGAGTCCCCTTGCATTTCCCCATCTATACAACCAAGCCTCACATTAGGGTATTTTTGTTGCAAACAGTTTCAGGAATTTGTATTGAATTTTTCATCTTTTGTGAAGTTTCCACTTTTAAATTTTCATATCTTTTTCTGGCCTTTCACCTTCCTCTAGATTAAATGTGGGAACTGCATTTGTGAGACAAGCCAGTTTGGAAACAGCCTAGTACTGAACAATAAAAATTTCTGTTGGGCTGGCACGACCTAATTGTTACTTTTCACTTCAAGTATTTGTGCTACCTTAAAAGGTAATCAGTGACATTTGTAGTAATTGGTAGGTTGCAGGTGAGAAGGATCGTTTTGCTGCTAGACACAAAAGGCCTGCTGGTCCCTAAAAATCATGCATTATTTTATGAAAAAAAGGGGGAGAAAAAAAAAAACCCAGAAAAAAACCCCTAAAACACTTCTAAATCTTTAATCAGACACTTAGATTTACTGRTGGAGAGAAATGCAAGTGCAGGGAATTTATGCACARTATCAAGAGGGAGCATACTCTGCACAAAAAAAAGCCTTTTGAAAAATCCTCATAGTCACAGAGAAAGGATCACTTTTTACATGCTTACAGCCTCTTCATTATGAGGAGATTTTCACAGAGATGGCAATCTATAAGCAACAGATGTTAGGGATCTCTTTGTAGGGAACACAAAGTGATTTTTGATAAAGCAGGATACAACAAATAAGTGTAATTGAGGAAATAAATATTGACCACAGCTTTGAGGTGGATCTGTCCAGGCTTTCATCTCCAATGAACTCTTTCTMCAAGACAAAAAAAAGCCTTTTAAGTCAGACAAGTCAGGCTCTACTGTAGTATTAACTAAGATCCTTAACTTGTCTGAAGAGAGAAAATCTGAAATGACTATGCCAGATGGAGTCTAAATATCAACAATTAAATTAAAAGGCTCATAAATAACTCGTCCTTCCCACTGTGTCCTTGCAGGTGAGTCATTTCCTCAAACCTACTCTTAATGACAACTCAGAGACTCTGAATTGCAACAAAATCCATCTAGCAACTCCTGGTCCCTGGCATGTTTTTCAGGAGAGTTTGGCTCCCAGATCTGTACTTGCATCCTCTTTTCTGCCACACACACTGGGCCTAAATATTTCCACCCCAGAGACAGGTTCACTTCTCCACAACACTTTATTAAACTCCCCTTCCTCCTGGGAATTTCACTCAGGTCAGGCTTTTTATGGATACATAAAACTATTGCAAATAAATATATATATACATATATATGCTATTTATGCATACATATATATATATATATATACACAAACACATTGACATTATTGTGTTTGACTGGTGTATCTGATGTCATGAAACAAAGCTGATATGAGCTTGATGCAAACAACCAAAGGAGGTAGCTCTTCCCACAGAATGCAGCAGAGCACTCAAACTCTTTCTAAAAGATCAATCCATTTTGGATGCCAAAAAGTTTACACAGGAAAAGTTTAAAAGTGGAAGCTAAATGAGTATTTGAAATAAAACTCCACTGAAGGCTACCAGGCTTAATAAATCTTCAGAGCTGCAAGTAGTGGACTGCTGGGAATGTATGAGGGTGAGTATCGCGTGCTTGCCCTGTTCTTTGCCCTAGGAATCAACCTTTGGCCACTGCTGAACTAGCACTCTGGTCTGAATCAGCAGAGCTCTTCATAAACTTTTACATAACAAAAAAAACTTGTGAAGTGTTGTTTCTCCTGACCAAAGATATGGATGCTTAGAGGCTAAGCATATAGGGAGCCTCGTGCCGCTTGAGCACACATATAACTCTCAGTAGAACCTTATTGATACAGTACAGATCACTGAAACTACAGCAGTTAAGAAATTCATTWAGAAATCATTAAGAAATTCATTAAGGAATCTAGCTCGATGTGYCTGCACATACACGTGTCTGCATGTATATTTGTGTGCATGTGTGTATGTACATAAGTAAATATCTATGCATGAATGTACTTGCCTCTCTCTCCCTCTCTCTCTACCCATTTTTAGTCCATCCTTTTGTTTTCTGAGATATCTATTCCTTCCTCTCTTTATCACAACCAGCATCAGTCTCAGAGTACAGAATGCATTAAACACCAATTATGACTCTTTATTCTGCAGGTGAGCTTATTGTTTAGTTTTGTTTTCTTTTCAGTCATGGCCCATTTGCTGCTTTTATTCCTCAGAATACCTAGCTTGGATTATTTTTCCTTCAGTTAAGGTTTGTTTCACATAAAAGYAGACTGCAAACCTATCATTTTTAGATGAACCACCTGGATATTTTCATTGCTGTTATAATTTCTTATTTTTGTATCGTTGCATTTCATTCTTTACCAAATGTTCACAAAGTCTCTGAGGATCACTTGTCTTATCATTTGCTGACAGATTGAGCACCAAACTCTGGTTTAATTATTTCAGGGCTGGTCACTTCTTTCTTCTCTAGCACTTTAGAAGATAGCCAACTCATAAGGGATGGCTTCTCAATTTGAAAATTTTTCAATACAAGATCTTCCTCCCAGTGAATCAGCAACTCCACATTAGGTTTGGGCCCCAAAGAGGGTAGGGGGGTTGATTACTGTGAATAATGATATAAGTGTGATTTTTGAAAATATTCTTTATCTGTTTCATAAATATCATGATGGACCAGCTGAGGAAGTTTCACTGTAATGTGAAAAAAAGGCTTCTACTATGCGCTATTCATTTTTATTATTTATTTATTTATTTTTGTCTAAATCATCCACTACCCTTGTGAAGAGTAAAGCTCAGAGTGCCATGTAAAGATCCTGACCCCCTTGAAGACCAGTCTGTATGACAATAAGAAGCAGCTGATATTCTCTGGATTGTCAGCATGGASCACTAACATTAGGAACTACATGAAAAAGAAAAGCAAGACAAAGGAGTGGTCAACACTCACACCAGGAGATAAATCAACACTGCAGGATCCAGGACAAGAAACAAATACCAGTTCAGGGGCAAGTTTTCAGTCTGAAGGCACAACAAGCAACCTCCAGGCAATGCCAGCTGGATCAAGCTTTCCTACACTTAGTTATTAGGGAGAAGACAGCCAAGGCCTGCCACCACCATCCCCAAAGAGCAGCSATCTAGATAGGAACAGAAACTACTGGCTAAGATTCCTCTTGAGGAATCAACTGCAGAAACTCCCAAATCCCAAAGAGAGACCAAATAGTCCAACAGTACTGCAGTAATCACTGCTTGTTCACAGGATCACAGAACAGATAGGACTGGAAGGGACCACTGGAGGTCATTTAGTCTGCTCAGAGCCCCGAGAGCAATGGTACTCACAGGTTTTTGAATACAACTCAGTTCGCATGAACCTCGTAAGGCAGTATCGTTAAGCTGTGCAAATGGTAGGAATTTCATGGAAATCTGTCTTTTGCTGCACTGAAGTTACAATGATGATCAGTGGTTTGAAGCTTATGAGCAAGGGAGATATTTAGCGTCTCTTAACTACCTGAGAGTGACAGAAACCAAGTTTTTGCAATGGAACTGCCCAGACCTTTTCTTTATAATGAGATCCCCAAAGAAGACTGAAAGACTTTGAAACTCAGAAAGCAATTTTTTATTAGACCTTGAACCAAAAACAAAAAAAAAAAATGAAATTAAAAAGCCCAAGATGATCAATTCAAGCAGATTAGAAATAAAGAAGGTTTCCTCAATATGTCTTTCTCAGTTACAGAGAAAGCATTGGTCAACTCAGTGACTTTCTAAGTTTGTTGTAAACTTGACTAATCCCCTCTCATCCTAGGAAGTCTTTTCCACTGGCCTCTGAATTCTGTCTGCCTGCTCCTCTGAGCTGCAGGATCCCAGTTCTCTGCTCTAACTCTTCTACGTGCCACACTCAGCTGTCTTGCAAAGTTTTTCCACCCACATATGCCCAGCTGCTGGATAGACAGGAACCATCTGCTTTATCCTCCACGGGGCTGCACCTGACCTAGACTTCGTAAAGGGACAGACTACAACTGTGAACAAAGGAGACAAAAGAGAAATTAATGTCCAGTATGCAAATCTTTAACAATTTAATGATAACCTGCTTATGGATTTWAGTATAAAGGGAAATGCTAACCATAATAGATGCAGCACCCTTCTAAAATTAGTTTTTCTGAAATATAACACTTAGACAAAACAACACTGTTACTACCCATATYCAGATATATTTGACAGTAAGGAGGAATATGTTAGTCATAGCCTTTTTAAAGATCTGATAAAGGAAGAAGWTCTGTAGAGCAGAAGCAATTAGATTTTACATTTGCTGAAGTTGACATAAGGCAAAATAAGATCTGTTGGTTAAATGTTAATACACAGTAAACACGTGAATGTCTCAGATTTCACCACTGTGAARTTGTCACAGAAAGGGACACCTGAATGAAATGTGCTAGAATAGCAGAAGACACCAATACATTGGGAGAAGAAAGTGTTGGGTATAAGGTGTTCATGTGAAAGTGGGGTTGATGGCTGTGCATAGGCTCACCATGGTGGTTCCTCTGGCTCAGTGTGGATGAGAGCTCTACAAAGGCACAAGAAAATCGTGGTRTAATGGTTTAACCCCAGCCTGCCAGCAAGCACTGTGCAGCTGCTCACTCACTCCCACAGCAGCAGGACTGGAGAGACAACAGAAAAGGTAAAAATCTTGTGGGTTGAGATAAAGACAATTCAATAGGGAAAGCAAAAGCCATGCACACAAAGCAAAACAAGGAATTCACTGCTTCCCATGGGCAGKCAGGTGTCCAGCCAGCCCCAGGAAYGCAGGGCTYCATCACTTGATACAGTTGGAGAGACAAACTTCACCACTCCARATGTATCCCTGCACTTCCTCTTTCATTCCCCCATGTTTATATGCTAGGCATGATGTCACATGGTCTGGAATACTCCTTTGGTCAGTTTAAATCACCTGTCCTGGACATGTCTTCCCAGCCTACCACATAGACACAAATTCCTCATCAGCTGTACAAAAAGAAAAAAGGCCTTGGTTCTGTATAAGCCCTGCTCAGCAATAATAAAAAATSTCTATTTTATCAACCCTGTGTCTAGCACAAATCCAAAACAAAGTCTCATATCAGCCCCTGTGAAGAAAATTAACCAAAACCCCAGCCAAAACCAGCCCACATGKGTGAGGGAGTTAAAGAAGAAGGACAAAAGGACCTGGATCTCCTGCAGAATCAGTGCCAGGCATCTTGCACATGCTTTTGCAAAAGAGTTACCAGGCTTAATTTAATGCCAGTGCTGCAAGTACACAGCATAAATCAGTCTGTCAGACTCTGCACAGGACTTTACAGATCTGATGCTAATGGAAAGGCTGTGTGCCTTCCCACTACATGATGACTTTTGTGATCAGGGTGGCTCTGGTTTGAAAAACCAGGGAGAGGAGCTTTGACCTGCTAAGATTCTGTTTCTTGCACACCCTTTAGCTTTAGCTTGGGGGAAACTAAAAGGAAAATGCAACATTATGCAACATTATATGACCTACCAGGATGATTGGCAAGACTGGGAGACCAGTGGGCTGAAGYGGCAAAGATCCAAAGGAACAGCTAAAGGCCATTCATTTGCCTGCCTTCTATAAATTACACCATTGAAATTATGTTCCAACTTAAATAGGATCAAGCTAATTTACTCCAATTGCACTAAGTAAATGAAATAATCAAACATTTAAAATCATGCCACAACATAAAAGAAATTGACATATCCATAGGCTCAAATTTTAAATCACCAAATCAGTATAACATGTATTCATATTCAGGAAAACTCTTTCATTGAAATCTGACAATGGCCTCACCCTTTAAAAGCACTTACATTTGCAAGATAATGCAAGTTACAGAATCCCTACATGAGGCTGAATAGACTAAATTTGAAGATCTGAAGATAAGGCTCTCCATAGCCAGTAAAGATTTGGCAATAATATTGAATTAAACATGTCTTGCACTTCGTTCACTGGGAAATTTTATTTCAGCAGAATTGCTATGTTCACTGATGACTGAAACCTTATTATTTTTGTTAAAATTGTCTAGTATTTGACTTCATTTGCTTCAGTTGTGGGAGCTCATTCAGTCTTTCTTTTTGATTAGTTTGGGATATAAGGGCTAGCGAGAGCTCTGCCAGCTCGGGAGGAACAAACTGTGTGGGCTGAATCTCATCAGATTCACTGATGTTATGCTGATCATGTTTTATATCTGTTCAGGGATGTAAAAAGTTTTTTTCCAAGAGTGAAATTGTACYGGCTCTGCTCAGTACCTATGAAAGAAAGCTACTCTAAGGGCAACTGAGGGAATACTAGTCACTTGTTAAAAATTCCTACTTTAACCAGATTCTAAAGTTGGCTCTAAGCAACGACACTTTTTCCAGATTAATAACCCTCTCCTTTCTCAGAATACTGAGCAGATTTACATAGAGCCCTAAAGTTAGTTCATAAAATGTGTTTAAAGCACCGTAAGAGAATTTTATGATAGAAGAAATTTCACTGTTTCTTAACCTACACAAAAATGTACTCAATATTTCCTATTATGTTTGTATGGATAAATTTATTTACTGCCTCYTTCCTGTTAAAATATATATTTTAAATGCAGCCCTCCTTTATTCTCAAAATGCCAAAAGTGACGCCTCTTTTTAAACCATCCTTTAAGCAAAATAAATCAATCAAGAGGCTAGAAGAGTGTCATATAACAATTCATTCACAGCTCTGAATTTCCAAAAAAAATTTATATCAAAATAAGCCCATGACTTGCATATACAGGTCCTTGAAAAAGTGAATTTTTAAACCTGTTTTCTCCTTTCCAGCTGCTGGCAGAGCTCTTCTGCTGTCCCTCTGCCTRATCTTCCCACTCCCAGATCTCCAGCTGACAATCTCCCTGCTTTCATTTCTTCGTGTATCTCCCCCACTCCTCTGCCACCACACTTTCCTTACATCTGCCAAGGATTTTCCTTGGTTTTGGGCATCCCCYCAGCTCTCCCACTTACACCTGCAGCTGCCCACCCAGCAAGTGCCTGGGAATGAGGGACTCRGGGCTGCTGGTGGGCAGTCACCCACACTATCCAGCTAAGAGATCTCCCAAGTCCTGCTGAATCTATCCTGTGCCCCAAGTGTTAATGAGAAAAGGCTTCCTGGATGGGGCAGGAGGAAAACAGAACCATGGATAAGGCATCAGAACACAAAATATGTGATTTCCAAGATCCCAAATGCTCCTTTTGAGGCACAGAGTGCCCTTGTTGAGCTGCCTTCTCTGAAATGTTGACTGTGTTCAGTAACTTTTTGGGTCAGATAGATGCTGCAGCTAAAACTTCTGAGCCCATTCGGATAACTCATTTAACAGAACTASAATCCCAAGTGATTAGTTTTATGAGGAAAATCTTTTACTGAAATATTCTGTGTCACATTCCTCCTATCCTTTAATCTATAGGCAGTGCCTTGAAAACTTATTTGGAGGTAATTTGAATTTAAAAGAGGAAATAAATCCACCCAAGTCATCCCAACAGCAGCTGACTTCACTAATCAAGAAAGATTTTTACATAGCCAGGGATCTTTCATCAAAGACATCAGGAAACCTTCAGTGGAGTCACTCAGGACTTTGCAGGATATTATAAAGCATCTTTCATTCAAGCCCTGCCTAAAATTCATTATTAAACTAAGACTGTCAGAAACGAAGGCGACGTTGGGCAAGGCTCATGGGAACATACAGGGAGGTCTGTGGTCTTTCACAGAGCCTCAAACAATTCCAGCACTCATACTCTGTTCAGACATCCCCTGTGGGCAATCCCAGAGATGGATCCTGCTGCCCTCAGCCCTGCTGAGCTGTGCTAACTCCCTGCATGGCACAARCCCTGGGTGCTGTGAGGTGGCACGAGTCTTCTCATCACCTGATTTTCACACSCATTACAGTCAGTTAATGAAATAAGGAGTTGCCTTAGTTGATGTTTTCTGTTTGCTTTCTGTGGCAGACAGAACTGCCTGGGTTTCTAGAGTAAAATTTCAGAAATATCTCACTGAGTGGGAGGATGTTAGCATGATCTCCYACTGAAATGAGGCTTATTTCATCACTCATTCTGCACATGTTGGTCTCCTGATTTCTAATCTGTTGCTGAATTTCAATTAGATTTGGCAAAGATTCTGTGAGTTTGGTGATAACAAAATGAGAAGGCTCCTGGTTCCCACTGGGGARAAAGACAAAATTACAATCTTATTTTTCTTGGGCAATCAGAGACTCAGAGATAAGAGGGTAGAAGAGTAGAAGAAAGACATGTTGAAAGCCAGTCTTTTTGCTTCCTCTGCCCAAGAAATAGCTTGTTCCATTGTTTCCTTCTATTCCTGAAGACAGGACCTCCATCAGTCCAGCCACACCAGTCATTAGAATTCCAAGGTTTACAGGGAACACAGTACATTCTGGTTTCCAAAAATTCCTTTTTTTTTTTTTTTAAATGTATAATTGGAGAAAAATCTGYGGAGGAATCGAGAGCTGAAAGAAAGAGAATCTGTTACTCTTATGAACTGAAATGATGGGACTTGCTGAAGTTTTCCTGCCCATATCTCATATGTCAGCAGTCACCAAGTGTGAATTATTGACAATTTCTGCTCTGCACTATTTTATTCCYATCCATTGGCTCTGTAAATAGTGTGGCAGGTGACAAACTGCATGGTTCAATGCTCAGCTCTTACTAACCAAAGGGCTTCCAGGAAACCAAGTTGCACAGAGACCTTGCTGTGAGGCAAGTATGAATCATATTTGACAAAAAATCCCACCAAAACCTTGATTAATAGAACAAATGTGATTTTTTCTGCTTATCGTTCAGGGTAATCCTTTGTGTCCTTGAATTAGGAAGGCCAATGTCATGCCAGCTGTATTGGCATGCTTTAAAATTCAGCCTTTAGCACAGAATAATGCTGAAACTTGGCTTTATAGGACAAAATCTGATTGAATTCCAAAGATGAAAATATTCCCCCCCAAAATAGAAATAATGTTAGTAATTAGCTAAAAAATAGTGAGATTCAATGACTTAATAGTACCATTCACAGTTTTAAGCTCTTTATAATTAAGAAAAAGTTTAGAAGAACAGATTATGAACTCTCCTGTTATGAATGGAGGTAGTTTGYTAGGGGTGTTCTGGCAGCAAAGTGATTCCCAAAATAGAGCACTGGATTCACTCCCAGCTAAAGGGAGCAAAACTTGCAGATGTTGCTAATGCAGACAAAAAAAAACCAGAACATATACATGTGATCAGATGCGACAATTCTAAGAATTGCATCTGGCACAGAACATGTGGCTGTTTTAGCATCAGACCAAGAAGTGTTACTCTGATGCTGTTTTAGCATCAGACCAAGAAGTGTTATGTACCATATCTTTCAGAAGGCAAGCATTTTAAATACATGCTTGAATTAAAGATGTAAGCAATCCCAGTGGAATTATCCAGATGCAGAGGGACATGTTTAAGCAACTTCCTGAGTCAAATAATAAAACCCTCAACAACCTGATCTGACTATGAGTCAACTGACTTACAATATTCACCACTTTTTTCCTGGAGACAAAAGTTCTTTTATTTTATTTGCCTCATTCCATTTCCTTCAGATTTATTTCTGCTTTTGGGTTTTGGATTGCCTGCTTCCTATTGTTATTCTTCATCAAATATTTCATGTACAAGTGCTTTCCAAAACAAGGCAATCATTCCAGAGCAACATATTTCCAGTAATATATAATTAACTGAGTACTTTTTCTGTCATGCAATTGCTCCAGGATTTACAAAATTATTTWCTGCATGCATTTATGCTGATAAGCTAGTAAATAAAATTTCATGCAAAATCCTAAAGAGAGCAATAGATGATAGCTATTTGGCCTCGCATTATGCATAACCATATTTTGGATTTTCAATCATATTCACAATGTGATGAAGAATTGTTGGGAAATTATCCACTTCACTACTTTCTTCTTGAGCTCCTTTCTTCAGCTCTGGACTGTCCCATCTGTCTTGCATTGATGAATTTTCTGTCTGAGGACTACCAGAGCTGGTGCAATGCAAAGGCTTGAGGGCATTGATTGGTCATGGAAAATAGMAGATGCCAATGTTTCCTTTAACAAATAAAAAAGTAAAACACACAATTTTTTGTTTCTAACAAAGGAGGAGAGAGATCTGTTGGTTAAATATTATAAAAATACTTTCTCCTTTTCATATTCTTACTTTATTTCCCTATTCATCCATGTTTTTTTCAACCCTAAGACTGCTCACTCTCATCAGTGAAAAGGGAGTGACATAAAAGTGCCATTTTTCCCATCACCATAAAGAACTGATTGAGAGACACATTCAGAAGGGTCATTGTCCTCTTGCCCGGTGATGGCCCTGCTTTCCTTACTCCCTGGCCTGTCTCCTGACTGCCCACATCAACCATTCCCCCTCGTGYCAGCTCTGGCACTCTTCACTGTTTTCCATTGCTCAATTTAGCAGGCTAAGGCAGCTCTTAGATAGCCAGAGTTTTTTGCTTTCTGCTCTCAGGGAGGTCCGTGGCAGTTCACAGACAGGTCTGGCAATCACCAGAGTCAGACCAAGACAAGGGGTGGGAATCCATGGGCACGTAGGAAGAGGAATTAGGAAGTCCCTCCCTAAACATCATGCRGTCATTCAACTTATCCACAAAGCTGTATGCTTAAGATGATGCAAGTTTCCCAAAGAATTTGAATGAGGACCACCGACACTATCCACTTTTGATGGATAGAATTTCCATATGTATTCAAAGGAATCAAATAGTGGTTTATCTCCTAAGGAAGAGCACCAGAGATCCCAATTCCATATGTTATGCRAACAGTGCAAAGGAGAGCTGAGGACTTCAGGGAAAAAACCCAAACACTGAAGTGAGCTGGCAGTAGTTTACATGCAAAAAGGGGTTTAATTCTTTGAACTGTTGGTAGTGAGTTATTTACTTAGTTATAATGCTCTACCTGCAAGAATATTTTGAGGAATGGCTGTTAAGAATGAGGTGTTTCATGATGAAAGTGCTAAGTGTCCAAAATGGAGGCTACTGACACCAGTTGCTTTCTGACATTCTGCAGTTTATATGCAAAGGAAGCAATGTTTACTAAAAGGCATGTGATTGGAAAACCAAAATCTTCCTGAAAATGCTCAAAGCAAAGCTTTTTGCATGAAAAAAAAAGAATATTCCATTTAATCATTCTGGTGCAGAGAGACRCAGTAGCCCTTGCCATCTAAATAGCATGCTTAAAATCTTCTAGGTGTGTGAGAAAACTCACTCACCAGACACRTCAGTGCAGCAAAATCCTTCTCCTGAGAACTAAAAAGCAGCAGATTGCAGTTAAGGATTTCCTGATGCCTCCTGGAAGACAGCCCTTTTAAAGATGAGCAGAGGGGTCACCAGGCTGTTTGCCCTGGGAGCAGGTCACCCAATTAATCTCTGTGGAGGAGAGCAGAACAATTGGCCTCTGRAGGAAAAGGTGCTCACTCAGGTAAAATCGAGATGTTGTAAACTTTGAGATTTACTGATTCATAGTTATTAACCTTCATCAGACCTAATTAAGCCCTGTGGGTAAAGCACAAGCWGTGAGAGATTTTATGCACTGTCATATTTTCTAAAGGGAGTCTAAGTACAATATCCCCCTTTTGCCTTGTGAAGGGGGAATTCTGCCAGCCAGAGGTTTTCTGCAGCTACTGGAGATCATCAKAGTACTCTATCTGGAGCAAGCTGCATTTCTGCAGTTCCCATGGAACATTAAGCCTCAACACTTATTCCAGGAACCCTAGTTATTGCTGCCATATAAATCTGATTATTCCAAGTATTCTGTGTAATTCCTCCATCAGCACTAAATATAGGACCAAGTGTGACAAGCTCCCTACTTCAGAGAGGGAAGCCATAGTCCCAAATATTTTGTTCAGTGTCTCAGCAAGCAGAGCACATCTCTATTTCAATTTATTTGGATATCCATTGTCAACGCACTGAGGAGTACTGAAGCTACGGACGTGGTAGAACCATGCATGAAATAATCCTCAATTTCGCAGCATTTTTCATACAGTTCAATTGTTTTATTGGAAAGATGTCTAAAAAGAGACTTGATCCTTTAAGATTCACAACTGAGTCTCACATGGCTGAGGTGAAGCTGAGGTGAGAGATTCATTTTCCAAAATTCTCATTGGGAAGCTCTGCTACAAAAATAAAACCTGTGAGAGATGTGGCTTGTCTGTCTTTACAAAAATAGGGAAACATTTTTAAACCATTGTGTCATGTCACGAAAACTGTAGAGACTGTCAAATGACCGAGTATGYGATTTTAATTTTTTTTATTGCTGCAGTTCCTGCCTAGATTTCTACAGTCCCTGAGGTTTTACCGTGTTCTGGTGGTTCACTTAGAAATCCCACGTTTGCAAGAGGCAAACGTGTACAGTATTAAAACCTACAATGGTGATTTTCAAACCAGAGTCTTTTTTGGTCTGTAGGGAGCCAAGCAGGTCCATGATATTGCTGGCAAGAATGCCTTAAAGCATGGAACTGGAACTGCTGCTACTGCTGGGACTGCTGCATTAGACAGAGCCATCCTCAAGCCCAGCAGGCAGAAGCATCACCAGAAATTCAAGATGGGAGAATGGGAACCACTGCTGCTGCAGAAAAAGTGACTGCACAGGACTTGCTGTACTCACCAAAGAGTGGAAAATCAACATCTACTGTGGTTTAACGCTCCTTTTAATAAGATCTTCTACCCATTTCATGAGAAGGGATGAATTTGAGAGGACTGTAGGAGGGTAACAATAAGACATGAGTTAGTCTGCAGTTCATGTCTCCCTCTCCTGAGATGCCTGCCTGCCCCATTCCATGCAGATATCCTATCTTCACCTCCTGCAAGGTGCTCCCCTGAACAGCTGYTATATGCCATGGCATGCCTTCCCAGCACTGTAAATGGGGGTGCTGGGGTGCTGGTGGGTACAGGCCAAGAATAAAAATGGGTTGTTGGACCTTCCGCCTGATAAATCTCCTGCACAGATCCCAATAGGAGCACAGATCAATGCAAAACAGCAGCAGTTCTTTCAGCAGTAACACTGACTTCTCATTGAATAAGCAAKAGTCATTCTGTTACTTAAGGCCAGAAGGCAAAGTTGCTTTGAAACCCCTTTGAGATGGCAAGAAAAACACACATTTTTGCTGAAGATGTCAGCCTTTCGAGCCTCCCTCCCTTGAGGTTCAGTGTAACCTCACTTAGCGCATGCCAAACAAAACAGGGAGCTTTGTTCACTGAGTGGGAAGTCAGAAATATTTCCAGGAGCACTGTCATCACTATCATCTTCACCCACAGGTTCAGAGATGACTCAGTGTGTCTGAGGATGCCACTTTAGGAAACCAAGCTGAGTGTGCTGCTCGTGCCAGAGACAGGGCTGATGTCAGGCTCATTAAACAGGCGTTTCTTGAGCCCTAGCAGTCATACACTGGTTTCAGGTGTTGGGGTTATTTGACTTCTATAATTGAAGGGGAAGGGGGGGTGTATATTACTGCTCTGTGGGTAAAGCCATTACAAATTAGCTTAACCAGACCTGGTTGTGAATCAGTAGTCAGAAACYGTGTGAGTATTTAAGTCAAATTATGTGAATGCATTGTGGGACTGTATTTGAATGATCATGCACCTTATTTTCAAAGAATAATATGTCAAATCTCTGCAGCATCTTCAGGCTACAGTGAGGGACATTAAAAAGCTACATGTTTTTTTTTTTAATGCAATACTGTTTCCATTGATAAGATGGTACTAYCTTAAATAGTGGAAAATTGGTTTAATTTAAGCTTAGTTGACCTTATTTCTTTAATATTCGTAAAGTTACCTGCTTTTATTAATAATCATTAATGATCACACTTAAAATATCTAGAAACCAAGCACATTTTTAAACAAAACCACATTTTTCCTGATTGTATCTCAAATGTTAGTGCTGACCTAAAGACTGGGAAAAGCAGCATGAACTGCTCCACTGAAGCAGCAGAAAAAAAGAAATCTCCTAGGCCAGATTTGCTAATACCAGATTGGGTGGCATGGTATGTTCCAAGTGTTTAAAAATAACAGCATGACATTACTGTATCAATGGTGGAAAATCAAAGGACCGCTGTCCTGGTTTGTAGGTCAGAAGTCTGGCTTACACTGCTATTTTAAGTGGTAGTAAAGTCTGCGTGGTGACAGTAAAAYCAGGAAAATGATTCTAAAATCACGTTAGTCTATTACACCAGTGACTGAAGGAAAATCTCAGCTGCAAGGCTGCCTGGCAATTGCAGGTTGAATCTGTCCTGCTTGCCATGTATTTATCCTGGTAAGAAAAAATGCCCATGTAAATTTTCACAAGCAATGTGGACATGATGAAGTATCCATGGGTACTTGAGGAAAATCCATCAGTTTGAACAAGATAACACTACTTGTATCTAGTAATTATTACTTGACTCTGGGGCCAAAGTAAGATGACCAGGGAATTGGCTGCCATAGTAATTATTCTGTATTTGTTACTGCATTTGTGACTTCCATGTTAAAACCAGTGCAATTAAAAACCTTATAAAAGTAGGATCCTGCTCTGTCAAGTCTATCTGAATGAAATGTCCATTCTGGTTCATATTTTGCTCTCCTACATAAATATGAAATCACTCAGATTTTTCTAAAGGTAGAGAAATCGATCACCCGTCTTCCAAAGTCTTAACCTAAGCTTTAAAAGTCTTCTTGCCTTGGTTGCCAGTAAAATGGACAAATTTCTCTCATTAAGAGATTTCATGATCAGAATTTTGTGAACAAAATTAATTTCCTGTCAAAGTTTTGCTATTAGTTAAATTTAGAAATGGCAGAGTAACTCTCTGACTGGATCATTTTAAGTCTTCTAAGAGGATTAAAATATCTGATTCAGAGACACAGCCGTTAGATGGATGACTTTTCAGAGTGAAGYAAAGCTCAGCCCTGCTCTGATGTTTATCCTGAAACTTCTATACTTACTAGAGTTTACTTTGAAGGTATGTTACCAGTGTCTTGATTCTGTATTTCAGTAATACTAAATGTGATTGCTTATACTTAAAGTGACTTTTGCTTTATCCAGTAAGACCTATAAAGCTATAAATATATAAATAAGAATGAGATTTTTTAGCTATGCTCTCTATTGGCTTTACTGGGATTTTTGAAAACCTTGCTGATGCTCTGCTTTAGGATTAGACTTGGAAAATAACTGGACTTTTTGACATTCTAGACCTGAAATCCTAATGCCAAAAGGAAGTGTATTACTGCTGCTGTTCATATTGCATTGCTACATGGAGCTCAGAGCTGCCCCTCGTGCCCACCACAGTGCAAAGACTCAGGGTGACATCTTTCACCTAACAGCTCATCTTGTCCAGATAAAAGATGATGTATCTAAGTAACATCTGTCATTTACAGATTTTCTCCAGTAGGGWTGGCCATCATTTTGCCCAAACAACTTGTTGAAGCTATATCAATTACTAAAAAAGGTGGTCAAGAACTTTATATTACTCCTAACTAGAAGCAAGTTAAATTAGCTATTGAATTTCCAGTGTTGTTTCCACTTCAACAATAAAGTGCAGCACATTGTCCTCCAGAACTGTGTGCTATGTCCTTTTGCAGAAAGATGGATAGRCAGTAAAATAGCTTCATGCAGTTAAAAGCAGCATTCCAGATTTTGTGCTGAGACACAACCAGAGTACGCCAGCATGTTTGGGCTGTCTGTCTGCTGCTTTTTGCATATTTCCATAAATTAAAGCAAGTGAGTAAAGCTTAAATATGTGAGACAGAATTGGACATCCTTAGTCACCTGTGACTCAACAACAAATTAGACTCTGATCCAAAACCAAGCATTGCTCCAGCAGCCTTATAAAKATCTTTGCTAAACTCCCATCGAACCAAGGTAGAACTTTTCAGGCTCTGACCTGGAGKACAACTTACATTAAAATTGTGGCAAAAAAACAAATGAGCGGTCACTCCTTTTGAATTAATTGGGTACGAATCATAACCTTCTTGAATCATTACCTTTTTGGAAGTGACAGCTGCAAGTCTGCTCAGACCAAAACATGCTCCCTACAGCTTTCCGTGGAGATGTGACAACACATTTTATCAGAGAATGAGTTGAACATGGCAACGGTGCTGTATGAATGCAGGAGGCTACTATTTAGAGAGGGCAGCTGAAACTGGGAAGTGCTTCATTGTGCTGCAACTCTCACTCACTCTGGATCGATATTTCTTTTTCCTTATAGAAAATTATTTTCTTTCTCCTTTTATCTTAGACAATCACGGCCTTCTCAAGGTGCAGGGGTCTTCAGCCAAAGATGCCTAATCCAACACTGGCTTGTCATGTAGTTTTCTTGCAAGCATTCAGAAATTAAAATATAGTTGAAGTGTTGAGGTGAGTTTGCCAAGCTATGGTACCACTGCATTTATATTTATTTATTCATGCATGCATTCAATCAGCTCTTTAAGTTACTAAGTTACTCAGATGAGTGTCAGTAATTTAGTTTATAAACACAGCATCCAAMAAAGCTTACCAGCTACACAGAAAAAAAAAAGGTGCAATCTCGTAGGGAGCCTCATGTTTTAAAATATCTGCTGTCTATTTTGTGGATGGTTTTAGGACTGAAAAGCTGTTTTCATGTCTGAAACAGCAGAAATTAGTTTTGTATGTCTTTTAGCYGGCCAAGGTTCAAGCTAAATGCTGTAAAGGCTTTCACATGCTGTAGGCGTGTCTTGAGGGAAATGCTTAGGATGCAGCCCTTGCAGATGAAGATGAGTTCTATAAAACGTGTCTGTGAGCACATCTGTCCCTCCTTGTTTTATTTCTGTCCAGGACTTTTCAAGAGGACATTTGCCAAATACKGAAGGAGGACAGGGAGAGTCTTTCCATCTCTGTCACTAACTTCCTGAATTACTACTGCTTCCTCCAGGCAGACCTGGCCATGTGCATTGGATGAACAATGAAACAGATCCTTGACTRCTAAAAAACAGCCCCTGATGGCATTTTACAGATAGCCACACAGACAGTCTGTCCCACTCCAGTGAGTGTCTGGCGATGTGTGTTGCTGAGTGAATGCATGTGAATCTGCAATTTATATATAAAACATTTTGTTCAAGCTTACTTTCTMTAGGTATATTAATCTTACTGTCTCCAGGTTTTTATGGTTCGCGGCATGCACTAAAGAGTTTGCTCATATGAGTAAGAAGCATTGAAAGCAACTGAGTTATTGAAAGCTTTTGTCTTTTTACGACATCACTGTGCTAAACAGCCAGATGCATGTGATGCTCTGTTTATTTAACACATCCTTGTTTATTCC
Source organism: Malurus melanocephalus (assembly GCF_030028575.1). Taxonomy (NCBI): domain Eukaryota; kingdom Metazoa; phylum Chordata; class Aves; order Passeriformes; family Maluridae; genus Malurus; species Malurus melanocephalus. The sequence continues at coordinate 83,892 of NW_026624048.1, forward strand.
CACAGAAAAGCCAAATCATCCTCCATTGCACTGAAATTTATATTCTGAATCTGAATCTAAGTAAGGGGGTCATGTGTACTATTCTCTTGGAAAACCAGAATAATTTTGACAAACATTAGCAGATTAGCACAATAGCTAATTGCATTTCCATACCACATGTGATTACAGAGAGAGTAGTAGTGATAAGGGTATTCCCTTGACATGACTACCTATTCCATCCCATTCCTTTCAATAATCATTCTTTAAGTAGTTGGACACTCCAGGGTTTAATTTTCCCAAACTCATTCTATCTATGTGCAGAATAGAAGTAGTGATTAATTTTTCAAAAGGCTTTGTAAAAGCCTTCACTGTTGAAGAATTAGGCAGCAGGAATGATAACACAAAACATGATTGTTGCTATTGTCTTTATAGTGCTTTCTCTTCTGAAGTACTGAATTTCACCAATTGATGTGTTTGAATACTGCATAGAAATTGGCACCTGTTGAGCTGAACTTCAAAATTTTTTTAACTGTGAAATAAATATTGCTAGAATTGAACTTTTGCCAATAATGACCTGGTTAGGATATATTTTTTATACGGATCACTCATAATACACACAGCAATTTTTAAATAGTTTATTTATTGCTTTTGTAACATGGCATAACTAGAATTTTGTGCCAGGGAAGAGGGCACACTGCCTCTTTCAGAAAGCAGTGATCACATGTCCTRGGCCTTCCTTGGGAACAGTACTGGCACAGTTGTTTTTTTCCCTGAATTTTAATGCACAAGAAACAGGGAAAATAGGAGTCATGGCTGTGGCAAATCACTAAGCCCCAGAGCCACAGACAGTGAGCAGAAGACAATTCCCCAGATGCCATTYCCATCCAATTTTCTGTGCCTTTGGCACTGTCTGTAAGTACTTGTGCTGAATCTCATGACCTATATGCAGAAGGGGTATCTTTTCTTTTTAATCATCTAACTGTAGAAAGAATATTGGTTTAAAACAGCACAACCAAGTGCCAGGAATAAGAAATTTTAGATACTGGTCTTGCCTCTTGGTGATGTCAGTCACACAACTAATGTCYTGATCTTAAACCACTGAATATTATAGCTATAAAGAAATAAAATAGGAGAGAGGAACCTACGCAACTCTGTGTTAAACATAATTTCTAAGCTATATGGATTTAATAAACGGGCATAAATACTCAGAGAAGACAGGGCAGAGCAGGGAAAGCTACTTCAAAAAAAGCTTCTTCAATTTCCCTTTCAGTTTTCAGGCTGAAGGCAGCTAAACAGATCCTATCTGGTTGGAACAGGCCACACTGAAGAAGATACAGGCTAGCAAGCAAAGCACAATTCTAAGTTTTGCAAAAAGTTTATATTTAGTTTATCAAGCCCCAGAGCAAGCACTTATAGTCCATTGCTACTGTTACCTGCATCCTCTGAATCAAAGCTCGCATGTGCATGTCTATTTTGCTGTGCACCTCTATTTCTTGCATTTGTTTTTGACATGAAGCATGAAAATTAAATTCCAAAAGAAAAACAGGTCAGACGTCTATTTGTTTTTTTAACCCTTCTTCTTCCCTCCTCTCTATATTTAAGACCTTATTTAATAAATTCATTGACATATTTGCAGGATTGTGCCTCAAGTTATGTTTAAGACACTCACATGATATCTTTGATATCCCACCTTTGATAACAATCTTCAGGAATACGCACTACCCTGGGCCCCCTAAGGTATTCTGTCACCCTTAAGTACCACAATTACAAGCACACCTCATTCCTTTCTGTGCTAACCCTGATGACAGACGTCTGTCCTACCTCTCCCTTTAGTGTGCATAAAAGCAGAAATGGTTTTGATTTGCCCTTTGATCATTTGAGTTTTACTTTGATTTAATCAGAGGCTGAAAAAATTCTAGCAAGACTGCATAAGAGTAGGTCCAGGAGCAGCACAAGCATAGGGTGTGGTCTCTGTGTTAGGCAGTAACAAAATAGGGTCTCTCTCCTATAAAGWTAAGTTTGAAGGAAAAAAGGATAGCACAAAAGAGACCCTCTTTTGATGTAAAATGGGGACATCCATAAGGTTTCTCTAATCACAGAAAGGAAATGTGGGTACCTATGGCAACTAGATATTCTCATTTTGCTCCAGGTAATCATTTAGAAAAATTAAAACTGTCTCACATAAGTATGYGAAGATTACTAAAATGGAAGGCAACAGTGCGAAGATAGAAGTAAAATAGTATTATTTTAAAATACACCCTCTATGCAAGATGTCAAGTCCCAGTCAGATTATAAAAGGGATTAARTAACTTCAAAGGAAAATTAATACATAAAGTTGATTCTTAATATCAAAACCTGGCCTGCCTGAGCACAAATGTTAGAAATCCTTTAGATCTCAAAAATGTTAATTTCTTTCTGCCCTCTAACAGCATAAATTGCTTTGCTGGGTGAAGTGCCCATGGACAAATGGCCATCAAGTAATTTGTCCATTTTACCTGRCTAAAACCTCTGTGTTTCATTACAAGACAGAAAATATAAGGAAGGTAGATGCTGACATATGATAGACTGTCATCATTTTACTGGAGATACTCAGTAATTCTCCCGTGRCTATATATAGTCATGCTGAAATTTMGGAAGATTTACCAACCTCCTTCCCTGTGGGAAAAAAACCCAACTTCCTTACACATCTCAATTTTTTTCTAAAACAGTGAATAAAAATGAAGTAAAAACTGAATTCTCAGAATTTTTGCAGCATCTTTTTATCCCTCCAATTATCTGTTTTAAATATTTAGTCTTGGCCGTTTCACATTGCAGCAGGTTTGTACACAATCCTGAGCCAACCTGTAGGCAACYTTATTAAAGAATAAGGTTGGACTTGGCCAAACTTCATTCATTTTGGGTCACCTACAGAACTTAACTATCCCATGAAAATTGAGTGAGTTTTAATGAATATTTGTTTTGGAGCCCCAAATTAAGGGCACAGTGCAGTGCTCACGAAATCTAAACATTAAATAGAGCAACTAAATCCTAGATCATTTTAGTGGAGTTTTTGCTTTGAAAACAAAATAGGAAGAGGAYACACAACTCTCTTAGCCTTGTAGGAAATATTTTATGCTAAACTAATATAATTACAATTAAGTTAGGAACAAACTGATGTTTTCCACCCTTCATTAATCAAACCAGAATTAACTRAGAGTTATTTTTCTTATATCTGATTTCCCCCAAACTTTAGAATACTTTCRGAGGATCCTGAATTCAGAGCAACTGAAACAACTATTCACTGTGTCACTACAGGTTTTTTAGTGTCAGTTTCTGATGGTAGTCTCTTGTTAGCTTCTGTTGAGATTTTGTATCACCCAGATAAACCTTTTTATTCATAAGCATTGTAGTGACAGCTGCGGTCAGCTCTTGGGACAGGATAATGTGGACTGCTGCCCAGATCTCTGGGTTTAAGGGAGTATTGGATACAGACCGGCAGTCCAGCATGAAGCAACATGAGGTTTCATGGATATTTTGCATTAACAGAAGGATGGCAGGATTCAGGAATCACTGGTTCCTTTCTGGGCTCTGAGGAGAGCTGATCTACATTGGACACAATGTGTTCTCTCTTGCTCCCTGGACTTTTTCCCGCTCTTTGTTCACAGCCCTTTTGTTTGTTCAGGTTGTTCATGGACATCCTCTCTACACATAACCAGGCTCCTCAACCTCATCTCAGCCTTTCTCCATACTTCTTGGATCTGACCTTCCATGTGTTGTTACCTCTATACAAGTGCTGTATATCAGTATTTAGCTTTGCCAGCATCTCACAGAAAAACCCCTCCTAAACCTTGTGAGAAGGCTCCTTGCCTTCCCAGACCATACTGTGATGTTCTTCAGTTCCAAACTAGATGTCCTGCAGTATTTTATTAGTGCCTTGCCACAGGAACGAAGGAATGGGATCTTTCAGCCTAGGTGACATTGGTTTTTTACTGTAGGAAACYGTTTCTTAAACCAGAAGAAACTTTGGACAAAAATCAAATATCATTTTCTCCAGATCTCCTTTAACTTCCAAACCAAACTTAAACAGATACAATTTATAAATTTATACCCCTTTCCTTTGTTCCAACATTCCACATCCCGTGTTAGCTGATTCACTTACAAACAGCAAGCATGTCCTGTCCTCTTTTTTATTTTTACTAAAYGAAATAAGATATGCTCTAAGCTAAATAAATTCTGCTCTTCTAATCCCCCTCCTCCAGGTAAAGTTTTCCATTACTCACTCATTTTAATTCTCCTGCTCTGCACTTGCTCGAGTCTGGATTCATCTTCATTAAACATAATCCTTCAGAACAGAACAAAATATTGCAGACTTGGCCTTAGACATTGGCACCAATATGTTCCTTTCTGTACTGGAGATGCTACATCTTGAGCTTTCACATGCATTTTTAAGGCTATGCATGTCAGACTGATGTCTCATATATTCCCATAATAGACTTAGACTTCCTGTTGCTTTATCCTCATCAATTTTTAGGAGTTGACAAGTTCCAAATTTATCGATAAAATTGGTGTTATTCATTACTAAACCCACTTCCAGCTACAGTGCTGAGCCCTATTTGTGCCACTGCAGTTGTCAGTAATACTCTGAAGTGCACCCTGAATTATATCCTAACATTTCTTGAATATTGTCAGTGCTTTACAACTGCTTGTTATCACATTTAGCACACTGCCATTTTTGGTGCCAAGGTCATTAATAAAAGTATTTAATGAGTTCTGTCTCAAGACTGATCTTTGAGGAGTAATCACTCTACAGCCAGATAGATGCTCTTTCAGCACATTCTAGAGCTCCCTCTCTATTTTTTTCCTTACTAATCTTATAATTCTTCTATAAAAATTGCATCTTCTACAGTTAAACTAATAGCTTCCTACATGACATTAGAGCGAAGAAAAGACAAAAAAAATGCAGCATCCCTCATCTGTAAAATCAATTCCCCAACAAAGAAAGGTGTGCAGTCAGTATACTGTGAGACATTTTCAGCAGAATCAAGTCAYATTTTCACTTACTTTATGCTTTTGGTTATTTTCCCCACAAACATTTCTGCACATACCATGCCTAGGAGGCCAAACACATGGACCCCTTTACAATGCCCATCCCTGCACCACACACATATCAAAGATTTTTATTTGGCTTGTTGCCTCTTTGTCACACAGCCCAAACACACAATAGTTTTGTTCAAACTCCTTCAAACACTTGTGCCATTTCTTTCTATACTCTGTAACCCGAGGTGTATCCAACCACAGCAGCTCAACCACAACCACACCCGTGTTCTTCACCTGCTGTTTCCATTCCAGACGAGCTTATTTCTAAACTCTAACCACCTTTACACTTCCTGACTTTAACCCTGTGATAAACATCCCATCCTCCTTGCAGAGGCTGATATCTATTAGCCAGCTTTGCAGATGTTCAGTATCACCAATTCACCTGCAGTACCAAATGTCCAGCCCATCTGCAAACCAGGCTACAGCAGGATCTGAAGAAGGGAGTGATCCCTAGCTCACAATCATTTCCACTCAGGAGGAGAAAGAATCCTGTTCCCAGGGGCAGAGAATTTAATTATTTAATTTCTCCTCAACCCAAGATTCTCAGTCCAGGGCTCTGTGTGTGCYCAGATGGCCCTGCTCTCCTGCTGGTCTTGCCTGTTGTTATTCCCCCATTTGCTGAGCAAAGGAACGGCTTGCAGGGATRTTTCAATGTAAGTGGCAGACAGGCTAGCAGCAGTGCAGCTGGGAAGGATGTGGCTTTCAGCTCTGTCCCTTAGGATGGCTCTCTTATCTGGTACTTAACAGAAACCAGATGAAAATGAGGACAAGAACGATTTCAAAAAGTGATTTCCAGGCAGCAGGATGCATCTTCCAGCTGAAGCTGGGATTTAAGGATCAACCAATGCTGCCATCTTAATTTGGGGCCAGAACACACACCAGAGACCCAACCTGCTGAGCATCCACACTACTTACCTGCTGGTTTATAATCTAGCCTGTGTCAGCTGGCTCTCCAAGACAGGTGAAGGTCTGGGATACTCTGCAGGTCAGCAGCTGGCCATGCTCAAAAAGAGGTTTCTTCTGAAAGAAGCTCAAGCCCACCTTCCTGCACAACCAACAGAGGGATATCTCACACATCTGGACTCCTTTAAAACCATAAATAGTGTAAAAATAGTGCAGGTATCTTGGTCATTGTGAAACAGTACAGCAGGGTCTGACTATAAATGGTTTATTCAAAGTCAAGCAGGAAACCTGTTGGCACAAAAAAGGGAAGAAAGTTGTTTTTCAAAATTCCAGAGATAATTTCAGCCATATTTGTTCACACTTTAAAGGAAAAATTAAAGCTTTACAGTTGAAGATGGATGAACTATTCATAGCAAATAATGTAGCCATCAAACAGAGACTTTTAGTCATTTGATGTATTATCAATGAATAGACTGATTTTTTATGAATATGCTCATTAGCTGTAATTGTTTAACAAATGATTTATCTGGAAAAGTTTCATCCCCTGAGTTGTCTCTGATCTACTTGCTTTTTGATTATTCAGTAGATGTGGTACATGATTACTTTGCTCCCTGATAGAATAAGTGAAATATTAGCAGTATCTGGGAACCCTTGCAGCATGAATATTCAYTTGTGAATGCACATGTTATATGACTTGTCATTAAAGGCATCCATTATCCCCCTATGAAGAGTAGTTTGACTCTTTTTAAAAATAAATGTAATTTATTGTGGCATCTATTAATTATCCAGGTTACTTTAAAATATAACTAAATGATTACCTTTAAATGTTAATTCATCCCTTGCTGCAAACATTTTTTTCTTTTAAATACAAATTTTAAATGCTGCTGTAAAGAGGGAAATGGGTTTCGTAACTCTTGCACTGCCAAATGCACATTTTAGTATGGGTTATTTTCATAGAATCAGCATGTCTACACTGAAACCAATTGTATGGTACCAATTTGCAATCATATTTACTATGTGTTCCTGAAAGAATTTACACTGTGAGAGGCTGTAAAAAATGGCATCCAAAAGTTAAAGAGAAAAAAACAGAGAGAAAGGAAGAAATATGAGACATTCACAGGAAAAACTAAATTCCTTGGAAAACAATAAAAATGCCATAAAGTAAACAGGYTGAAGTGCTGTGTAGCAGTTAAAAAACTTGACAGAATGTAATGATAAATGACTCAACAGGAGGACATCAAAGCTGGAAATTCTGCTTGTAATTCAGGCATATTAAAGGAAATCAGRTCTGTGTAAAGGCCTGGCACAAATTTATTTGCTTACACTGGAAAATAATACACATTGTTTTGGAATGATTTTGTTCTTTATCCAGAAATAGCACTCTGAGTGCTACTTCTGTGCTGTTGCAATAGCTTCTCACGTGTAAAATCAATATCTGCTAAATATACCATATCCAGTGAGGTAGTGACAAATAATGGACCACAATATGATTTGTTAGGAGTTCTTCTTAGATGTTCTGCTAAAGAATATGGTTTTAAATGTTCCAGTGACTGGAAAGTTTAGCACACCCACAGTGAATTGCCCTTGTAGAAGCTGTGCTGAATGTTTTTAAAAACAGAACTTCAAAAGCCTTAGAAAGAAATTCAGGTCCCTGCTTYGTGACACAGAGTTTCAGGGAATGGTTGTAGTAATTGCATAAAATGTTTTCATACAGTTCAGTAGGAAGTTGACAATCTCTTATGTCATCACTACTGCTAATGGGAGTATAGACATTTCTTATTAGCTATGAGAAATTGAAGTAKACTGTGTGATGAAAGGTAAGTTAAAGCTCTTTCATCCATAAAACAGTAAATATAAAAAGAACAGCTAATCATGGGTGCAGAAGGCGAGTGTCTCTTTGGAAGATGTTACCTTCTCACTGCAGCAATTCCTAGGCAGAGGTAGATCAGCAGGAGGAACAGGAGGCCTTCTCAAATATTTCCATAGGAAGGAAGAATAGAATCTGCACACCAAGCCTACAAACAGAGAGTCAGAATGGGCCAAAAATGACCCAATGGATCAGATGTCATAATATGTCTGTTCATGTGAACTACATAATGAACTGCATAAATACATCCAGAAATTAAAACCTGCGACCTGCTGTGAAGAGACTGACTCTGACTCTTACAAGTACTGTGTACCTTCAGYCAAGAAGATGTACACACTTGACAACAAAGGCATTTAGAGCTGGGGCTCAGYTCTGTGAAGAATCCTACTGGAAGTTTGACTTTTGCTCTTTCCATGCACTTCCACAGAAACTTTTCAGTATCTACCACTGGAGAATTACACTTTGACTTGAACAGAAAGACAGCATAAAAGATAGTAGAACTATAGACCACTAAGGAATACAGGGTGCTTAGAGTACTTACAGCTGCAAGAGTAAAAAGGGAAATGTCCAAACAGGAATTTGAGATTTTTGTGAAGGTGGGTAGAGCCACAGCAAACAATGGCAACTTGTTTTAATATACAAAATGAAAAATAGAGTAGACCAGAGTGTGGCAGAAAACACAGACAAAATCAGGAATCTGTTTTTGAACAGAGTTGCTATATTAGTGCAAAACAAAATAATTTTCCAAACKAGTCTAAACAAGAATAAAATGGGCTGATAAGAACAGATGTGTATCTAGTTCAAGAAAGAAAAGGATTCAGGAACAATCAAGATCATTATAATAGCATCACTAAGAATTTCCAGTGGAGGAATTAGGTCCTGCAACTTGAATAGTATCTTGAATATAAATGGAGCATGCACTGATTTCAAATTGGATTGCCAGTTGCACATCAAAATTACAATTAAAATCTGAAAAGGAAACCTAATCATGTGGGGCACAGGTGGTAAATCTAACATTTTACAATGAAAAGCCTACTTCTAGCGTGAATACTTGGGAACTGGTTATTAAGAGAAGTCCTGTCAGATAATGTAAATTGGCTCTGGTCTTCCTTTCCACTCTTTACTCTGTGCAACTAAATTTGATTTTAGTACCTATATATTGAAAATTGTGCTGTTTATGAGGGTTAGGGCACCAAAGGCAAACCAGGCTATTCAAATGCTTCACTGTAAATTATTCCTTTCTGGTTCTTCTGTTCTAATTTAGATGTTTGAAATTTCCAAAATATAGCTAAAGCTGTGCTGCCTATGCCCATCTTTTTATTGATATATTATTCATACAACACAGATTGAAGACAAATTGCCTCAATAAATTGTGTTATTTGATGCAACAGTGGTTATAATGTTGTTCTTGTTGTGTTGGCATCATTGCAAAGATATTTCATTGTAATGTCATAGAGATTTTTATTTTTTATTCAGTTTAACACCATGCARTTTGTTGCTTTTAGCTGATATTTTGATTTTATTCCCGTGCCACCAGATATTCTATTTAAAAATCATAATCATATGACTTCCTCTATGGTGAATGAATTCTACTTTGTAAAATCCCTAATAGATTTAACTGGATTACTGCACCATCAGTTCCTGGAATCTTGCTGGCTTAAAAATTTTTAAGTTAAGCAGTAGTTACTGAAGGTAAAGGAGCCTGCAGGAAACCCCGGATCCCAGTATTTGCCTCTCAGGTTTAAGAAAAATCTCATTCATCTGAATTCTGGTTGCTATATTGTTTGATTGATTTGATCCAAAATGGTAATGCACTAGAAGAATTGCATGAGTAAAATCGGGAATTTTGTATATTTTGGCTAAATATCTCCATAAATATTATATCTCTAGCCAGTGTGTTGGGTGTCTTCTGATAACTGATGCTGTTATTCTGTGTGGATATAGCTGAATGAAAAAGAATCAAAAAGGAGTTATATTTCAAGGTTTGAAATTACTGGGGCAACTTGTGCTACTTTCTCCAAGTGTCAGCATACAACCCAAAATGCATGGTGACACCCTCTCTCTAAAATAATTTCTTGTCTTTCTTGTGAGTTTCCAAATATATGACAAAAGAGAGTGAGAAAAAAAGAGACAAATATAGATGCTGATAATTATAGGAAAAGCCTTCTGGCACGTCCAGAAATAGAACGCAAACTTCTGACTCATAGGTCTGCATCCTGGCCACCGCACCACACTGCTTTTCCTGGAGACTTATTTTTACAGAGTAAATGCATATTTCATAAATATTAAGATTTAAATATATTGCAAAATTGTCACCAAAACSTCATTTTGCGTACGTTTAAGAGTTTACTGTGCTTATACACATTTTAAAATAATGCCCACATGAAAGCCCCCAGACTGCAAGATGTTACACAATTTCACTACTAATGCTTAATATTTTATAAATCATCAATGTTAATCTATCYGAGCTGGGCTATGAAAATCCTTCAAGCGTAGGTAATTGGAATTTTGCAGGGATCTTTATTTTATGAAGAAATACAAAAATACAAAATGATTAAGGTGTTTTCATGAACAGAGATAGGATGCTATTGTGAACTAAATTAATTTTAGCTTAATATTTTGTCAACGTAGTGGAACGCCATGTGTGTCTCTGATCTTCATTATCCATTCTCTCTGACTTCATTGCTTTTAGGAAGACATTTTGTAAACCATTTAAAGGATATTTTAATTTAAAAATCCTAAATATAAAACATTCTGGTTTCTAAGAAATACCTGAGCTTAGTATCTTATATGTGTTCTCCATGGAGCATTTACTGTCTTAAATGTGTGCCCCTTTTGCTCAGTTCACTGAGTTCCAGAAGCKCTTTTGGCACCTTTTGTATATAGGAATCATACTGTTTCTTGGATACATAAATTATAAGAAGGGATTCCAGTACCTGAAGGGAGCCTAAAGGAAAGATGGAAAGGGACTTTTTGCAACGGTGTGCAGTGACAGGACAAGGGGCAATAGCTTCAAACTGGAAGAGAGTAGCTTTACATTAGACATCAGGGGAAAGTTCTTTACTGTGAAGGTGGTGAGACACTGGAACAGGTTGCCCAGAGAAGCTGTGATTGCCCCAACCCTGGAAGTKTTCAAGACCAGGTTGGATGGGGCTCTGAGCACCAGGTTTGGTGAAAGTTATCCCTGCCCATGGCTGGGGGTTGGAAATGGATGACCTTTAAGGTTCTTTCCAACCCAGGCCATTGTATAATTCAATGATTCTGTAATACATATCTGGGAAGCACAAGAAATCCAGATTTAGAAATTATGCAGATTTGTAAAAATAACATATATATATACCAACATTCTTTGTATTTATGACTTTTGGGCAAACCAGCACTGTCTTATATTTTAAAAAATTTTAATATATGGGAAGGGAGARGGTTTGGAGTATGTGGAACATTGTTTTCCCTTCTATGTGCACAACAACCAAGCAGTGAGGATGGTCTACTTGGCACAGGAAACTGTCTTCAGGAAAACAGCCTRGCTACAGCCACTGGTGGTACGTGGGCAGCAAAAGGAGACAGAAATAAAATCAGCTCCTATTTAGTTAAAAAACTACATAATAAATCAAAATACCAGAAGAMATGAAGACTCTTTATATGCTGATATATGGGCAACAGGTGAGAGATATTCAGACTGCTTCCTTATGAGCACATATTTCATTTATTCACTGAAGCAGGAAGGGGGCATATTAATCAATTTTTTTTAAAACTCGATATATTCTAATATATTCCTCCTAAGGAATGAAACAGCAAAAGCAACAGAGAAAGGGTGTTCTTGCTCATTCCACACTCCCAAATCATTGAGTGCCTGAGACCAAAAGGTTTTCAATSGTCATGTACCAGCATTCCAACAAAAAAAAATCACAATATGGGCAAAGCGGGCATGTCCTTCCTTCCATCAAGTCTGAGTGCAGAGTGAGCTCCAAGAGCAATCTTTAATAACATACAGGGAGGGAGATTAATTACGGTGGGCCCTTTCTCTCCATCTGACGGATGTTTCAGCAAAAACTACACTTCTGCCCCTGGAACTTGTAAAACTATAGATGAATATTTCCTGACCTCTAACTGTGTTTGACCCTRGGGACATTGTATTCTACAGAAATTGCTTGATTATCAGGCTAGTGATGTCTAATTCAGTGGAAGTGATGGARTCTGATTTAAATTTCCTATGTGGAAACAGAATATATAACTGTATAACCAGTATGTTCTAGACTTGGTGCTTTAATAGGGCCAACTTAGAAATTCTGAAAATAACTATGAGTCAAATCAGTTGAGAAAAAAAATAAAAACGGAAGCATCTGAGAGATGACTGGAACTACTTCACATTATATTCAAAATCCACAGTCTAAAAAAGTGGAAAAAACATCCTCACTGCTTAAAAAAGCAAATTAATAAGGGAAAAAAACAGGTCTAAAATTATATTTAATTTATATATGTATGTAAATGTATTTTAAAAATGAAATGGGGAGTTTATCCATAAATGCTYAAAGAATTCTGACTGTGGTTCATTATCTTAAAATGTGTATAAACATGGGGTAAACTCTCAACATAGTGMTCATAATAAGCTTTTGATGAGAATACTCTTCATTCCTCTGTTTAATATTTATGAAATAAGCATTTACTTAGTGAAAGTAAGCCTTTAAGTGAAGCACTGTGGTTCTGTGACCAGAATCAAATGAATATAAATAGTAWAAGTTAGAAACTAAGAGTTATAGAAAATATATAAAAAGAGGAAACAGGAACATGATGAAAAAGCTATAGTCAGCAGAATTRAAACCAATGTAAATTAGACTTTTAAATAAACTAGGAACAGAAGAAACCATGCAAACAGTGTCAATCCATTGTTTTCTAGATAGAAATTCTGGTCTCTCTCTTGGCTCAATCCAGAATTACACTGCAACAATGATGTAGTTTCAGTGCAGAAGAAGGGAGTAGACTTATTCCACWTTATTCAGGAAAGGAAAAGTGGTCCGTCAGAAATGTGCTCTTCCAGCAGTGGGTTGATGGAGCTGAGCCCTGTGGTGATGARTGCACTGGGATAGTTCCCATGCTACCAACACTCTGGTCACTTCTGCTTCACTGCTTCCTTAAGTGAGATGTCCTAAAGGAGCACATTCATGTAACTAATTCATRCAGGAGATGATTTTTGTTGTTKCAYTGGGTTTGCATGGCCAAGCTTTGCTGGGTAGTGGGGGTGCTTGTAGGCGTGGATTCTGTGAGAAGCTGCCAGAAGCTTCCTCCATGTCCAATAAAACGAATCCCTGGCAGTCCCRAAGATGGGTGTGCTGCTGCTTAATGAAGGGCTGATTAGAAACAGTGGTAATGCTTCTGTGATAACAGATTTAAGAAGAAAAGAAAAATAAGATTTTGCACAATTGTAATTGTGGTAAGAGAGCAGTGAGATGACAACATGTGAGAAGAAATCTGCAGACACCAAGGTCAGTGGAGAAGGAGGGGAGGAGGGGCTGCAGGTTCTGGAGCTGGGATTCCTCTGCTGCCCATGGTGAAGGCCAAGGTGAAGCTTCTGTGCCCCTGCAGCCCATGGAGATCCACAGGAGTGCAGAGATCCACCCACAGTCCAAGAAAGAGTAATCCAAAGTTCAGCAGTTTGCAGAGATCTGTTGCTTGTGAGATGGACTCATGTTGGAGAAGTTCATGGGGAACTGTCTCCTCTGGGAGGGACACGCCACTGGAGCAGAGGAAGAACTCTTCTCCCTGAGCAGTGGGAGAAACAACATACGATGGCCTGGTTTTAATCCCCATTCCCTGTCCTCCTGCATCACTGGGGAAGGAGATAGAGCTGGGAGGGAGGGAGGAAGGAGTGGGGAGAAGGTGTTTTTAAGATTTTATTTTACTTCTCATTATCCTGCTCTGATTTTTCTAGTAATAAATTCAATTAATATCTGTAATCTGAGCCTCTTTTGCCTGTGACGATGGTGTTTGGTGAATGATCTGTCCCAGTCCGTATCTCAATTCATTAGACCTTTGTTATATTTTCTTTCCACTGTTCAGCTGTGGAGGGAAGTGAGAGAGGCTTTGGTGCCTGGAATCCAGCCAGGGTCAGCCCACTACAATTGTCTTGTTCTTCCTACTGGGAGAGTATTTACCTTGTGTTAGTTGGTTTGTTATCTCTGAAGACACCCTGGAAGGCTGCATGAAGAGGTTCTCTGTAAGATGTTGCGTTCCCACCTCACCTATATGCTGGTCAGACAAATGTCAAAGAGCCTTGATCACCTTTCCAGGAAAATGGTGGAGAGCCAGAAGCCTGGAAGCTCAGAGATTACTGATCTGCAAATTCTCAGCACATGGCTTTTCTGCAATCCAAACTCTTATGGGAATCTGGAACTCATGAGCTAGGAGCAKCAAGGGCCACAGGGTCTTCAGTTAAGGGTGAGAGATTTCCAGGAATTGTCCCAGAATCATGATTCCTGGCCTTTCCTTTTCCAAAAGGACCTCCTCATCTATCAGGGCTTTGGCTGCATGCTCTGAAAGTGAATGTATTGCAAATCCTTTGCAAAAACCCCCTGTCTACACAGGCACTGATATCAGCTACAGGAAGAGATAGCCTTGGAGGCTTTTGTATTAAGGGAGATGACTTAAGCTGTAGTATGTCTGTTGGGGAGGAGGAGGAGGTGAAAAAAACATCCCAGCACAGGACAAAAAGAAGTTTTAGATAATGTGAGGTGGAAGAAAACAGTGTATCAGAAGTGTGTTMTTGCAGATAGGAAAATTCAATGGGAATGGTATTCCTAGTCCCACAGACACAGGCACCTATGGATGTTAATGYACTCATCCAATGTCACTATGTCCTAAATAAATATTTAGTCAGTCTGRAGCTTGGGCATGACCTATTGGATTATCAATCAGTATGGCAGCACTGTTTGAGTGGGTTTAGTAAGGTGTTTATAGAATATCGGGAGAAATGGGAGGTCACAGGGGTTTCTGTAGGATCTGTAGCCAGARGAAAGCATTGCCTGGAATTTCTGGACAGAGACTTGGGAGCAGGTCTCAAAAGCCATCACAGTCTGTCATCACACTGCACCAACYAACATGGTCTTCAGACATACCCTGCGTCCCACAATAAGAAGGTCCAAGATCTTTCCACTTTTATGGACGCTACACATAAATAAATGGTAGAAGGACTTCTCCAGCTGAAGTTGTTTGGTAGACATGAAGAAAATCACCAAATACAAGCCAGCTATTTTTATGTCCTTTCTGGTCTGCAAAGAGCACACAGCTTTTCTAAATGTCATTRATGTCAGCTCTCTGTTCCTTCTCCTGAACAATGTTTTTCAGGGCTGCCTATGATTTTGTTTAGTCCCATCTCAAAGTTTTAGTCCCTCAGTCAGTGCACTTACACCCATAGGCAACATTTCAGGTGATTTGGGAATGCTCCGCACCTTTTCAAGTCCTTCTTTTCTTAGTACTTCTTCCAACCACACAAAGTTAATTGTCACACCACTGTGAGCCCCATGCCAGAGGTTAAGTTGTCAGTTCAGTTCCTCACAAYATACCTGGACTAAAACTCACAGTACAGTCTTCCAAAAAAGGCACCATCCCACCTTTGCTATGGCATACTTAATTCTCTTAAAGCCCAGGGCATTTCAGAAATGTTGGACTGGAAAATCAGTGCAGTTCTACACTGCCTTCAAAGTCACATCTGAAGGTTTTTTTATGTAAAGCAATCATAGACCAGTGTTTCCAAAAGCWATGTTATTTTGGAAATTTCAGTTTTACAGGTGCTTAATCAAAAAGGCTGTAAAGAATTAATTTTCTATGAAACTACTGAGGATTTGCATTAGAAATCAACTCTTACAAAAAGAAGAAACTATCAAAATAAAAATAAAAATAAAAAGAGGCACTATTGCATTGCTTTCCCTACAGTAATATTTTCCCCAATTTTTAAAATAAATTGATTTTTGGAGAATGCATCAAATCTCCCTTTTCCTTTCTATCTCTGTCTTGAAACATGGTTTGAACCAATTCTTCAGATACATGAATTTTAAACTATTTACTTTAAATTGTGATTTGCATACTGCCAAGTATTCAAATGTAGTTGTAATTACGGTGGTTGGGAGTGACAAACACCAGGAGACCATCTATCAAGCTAATTTATCTCCGTATCTGTATCACTATCAATCCACTCACTGTTCTTCTTTTACAGTATCTGAGATAATACGGTATTTACAGTGCTATGTGTTTGCCAGATGCATGTTAATTAAGCAAGAGGAGATTTAAATGTGTCTTTGGCTGGTTTCTTCATTCAGCTGTCTTGAGAAATAGTCAAAAGTAATTTCCATTAACTGCTGTGCTATTTACTGGTGAGGACAGAAATGGTCATTAGTGACTCCCTGCTGCTGAAGGCAGCYCTCCACTCCATCATAATTCTTGGGGAAGGTTTGCTTCAATGCTAAAAGGATCTCTGTGAATCATTGTTCCAAACCCACTGTCTTGTCACAAATGCCAGCATAGACTGATATTTATTTTTWAGCTTAGAATGTGAATTTTCACAGCCAAAACAAAATCTATGCACTAGCAAATGGAACATATTTTCTAACACACTTCAGATAAAGGGAAAAAGAGCAGTCATAAGTCCAATTAATCTGCTATTCTCATAAAAACCTAGGCCTGGGCCTTCAACATCTTAAACCAATAAAAGGTTTTGGAAGATTTCTTTTGCACCTTTTCTGTTTCATTCTTTGTGCCAACATGATGTGCAAAACTGTTTGGAACAGGATAGGGGTGTTGTCGCTGCCAGTTAAACACAGGGAAATGACTTACTGCTTACTCACGCCCTGTGCCATTCTGTGCTGTGSTCTCTCAAGGGCTGAATTTATTTAATGCATCATTTTAGGATGTACAGACCTTGTTTGGTAGGCCTTCCTGTGTCCTATTTTCACATAGATTAACTATTCTTGAAGAGTTTCTCCATTCTATAGGACCAAAATAGACTTTTCTTTAGCAGATGACTACTGTACATGTTCTTGTCCCACCCAGCTATTCCACAGCCAGCATATGTACTGCACAACCAATATATTTATTGTGGAATTTGRGAGAAAATGTCACTTGGCATTATTTCTATAGTTCCCATATTTTTCTCTCACTGTGTCTCGAGGTTATAGCAGAATAGAATCTTGTTCCCCATCAACACTGTGGTAGAAAAAAGCAGAAAGAGGCTGTTGGTTTGGAAGGTTTTTTCTATAGATTTTTTTACTTTTCCCACAGCATTCTGACTGTTTAGGAATGTAATAAACCTTATTTTGCTGGGAAGTAACTAGAGGGTGATTTTTTTGTGGGAGTTCAGCCCTACTTAGGAGATACTATGTAAATGCACACCAGGCATCAGTTTTCAAATATCTTAATTAATGGGTTCAGAACCATCAATAAATCAATCCATGGAAATTCATGGTAGGATAAAAAAGCAAAACAAGCTATTTCTGTGAATCACTGCATTTTTGGCTATTTCACGTGCTTAATCAYCATGGAGAGTTGTTTCTTTTAGGTACACTGTCTTGCAAAGGTACCAAATGGTGTTTCACTCCATTCAAAATTCCCTGTTAGTCTTTTAAATAGACTCTCCTCTCCAAAAGAGCATATGAAATATCCCTTTAATTATGCAGACACCTAAACCTACCCATAAATTGATGCTAACATGCATATCAAAGATTTTCTACAGAACCATACAATGCCAGAAGCACTTTTCTGTTTCATAAAAATCTTAATGAAGCTTAAAAGAGCAACTTCTAACATCTTTACTTAGAGATATAGAACCTTGTAGGTTTTTTAAATAAATACRCTGACTGATTTCTTAAATTACATGCAATAAGGTGTACAGGTTTATATACACATCAAATGAATAAAATTATGTTATCTAGACAAATCATGTTCTCATGCATGGAGAGTATCTGTTAAAATGGGAATGAGGACCTGTGCTGACTCCATGAACTCTGACTGCTTTTAGAGGAAGAATAAGATTTATGACTTATAAGTAAGCTATCCTCTCCACCAAGAAACTGCCTCTCATTTCCTTCTAATTTGGGGAAATTTTTATCATTTTTCAGCACTTTAGGTTASTGAGTGCTGGTCAGGTTTGGGTTACAAACAATAAAAATAGAGGAAAATTCCATTTCACACCCCCACAATTGTGACCAGTGGGGAGGCTTGTGGTTTGCAATATTAAAGGAAATGCACAATCTTTGCAAATATAGGGTCTTACTTATTTCCTTTCTTTGAGGAATGATAATGCAGTAAATCAYACACCTATGAAGTTTTATTAAATATTTATCATAAAGATTTACCAGCCTTATTAGTTTCACCTCTGCCAGTAGAAGAGCTTTCACAAAATGGAATGTGATTTCTATTTTCCACTTTTCAGCCTTTGACTACAATGCATTTAAACAATACAGTGACTTATTTTTCCAGATGCGTTTTTCTTTCTTTGAGCATAATTTTCTCCCTGGTTTTGTTTAATTTTACACTTGACTGAGGTGTATAAACTGAAAGTTGAGGTAATTTCAGAAAAATACATATGTGGGTTATAAGATGCTTGAACAATCATTTTGAAAAAAAAACAACCCAGTTGCAGCAATAACATAATTATCTGGAATCTGAATACAATTTGCTTAAGAAAACCCGTGATTTATAGTAGTGGCACAGCAATGGTGTAAAAAGCACTACTCCCAGCTCAGATCAAGTGATGGACTGGAGATATGTGCTCCATTTCTAGCTTGACCTCAAGCTCTCTGACTCATGCCAAGACTCAAGCAAGGCCATCTAAAGCTGGCTGCCCAGAATGGTGTCCAGATGTCTCTGCAACATCTCAAAGGATGGAGCGAGACTCCACAGTTTCTCTGTTGAACATTGTTCTAGTGTACAACCACCCTCACATTAAAAAAAAAAAAGGTTTTCTGATGTTCAGGAGGATTTTCATATGTTTCAGTTCGTGCCCATTGCCTTACATCCTGGAACAAGGCAGGGGGACCTTGACAGTAGGACCTCACCCTCCATTCAAAACTAAAAATTCAAATGAAGAAAAAGCCCTTGAACATGCGTCAGGTTGCAATTTTGCTAAATATGAAGTACGATCAATGAATCATAACTGGAGTTTGGAATGCTTTTATGAGACACTCAGTCAGTTTTAGGGTAGGATATTTTAGGTCAATATCCTAGTTATGTACTGCTCAGTGCAATGGGAGATCCTGCCTGGATCTGTCCATCTTCCTCCAGCAACCTAACAAGATTTCAGGCTTTTTCTTTCARGTTTGCTGGGCATTTCTGGCATTTTCTAAATTAAATCAGCACTGAATTTTTAACTAAAGACATTCCTGATGTGAATAACATGAAATATGGCCCCAGCCCTTGCAAGCTGTGGTCCCCACAATATCAAGTCTGATTGCTTTTGTTTGCTATCAATAAGTGCTCAGAAGTGATCTGTCCCAGATGTGCCACCTCTGCGCTCCTCAGCTCCCCTCCTGTCTTCCCTTGACTTGATAAAATATTGCCCACAGAACTGGCTCACATCAGAGCACAGACAGGTTGCAGTAGAAGCCTAAGGCATGTCTGTTCTCTGCTGACCCGATAACACTGCAAGTTCTTCAAACCAGTGTGGTAATCCCATGTTTGCTAAGGTATAAACTCCATCCTGTAGCAGCAATATAGGATAGAAGGCTTAGACTAGCACCAGGTGAATGATATCCACATGCTCCTTCACTCCCATCTTGGTATTGCCCTGGCATTGACTCCTTCATGTTGGCCATAGGTTTGACGATTGATTCAGATTGCATGAAGAAATATTTTGTTCTGTTTTAAATTCTTCATAGATTTTGCTGTCCTGCTATTTATAAAACCCTATTCCTGATCAAAACGTTTACAAAACACCTGGAAAGCAGCATTGAAGGTATATACCACTAATTCTGCAAAAGAAAATTATTCTCTAAGATGGTCCATCTTGACAAAGACTTTATGCCATTTCCTGCACGTCAAAGTAGCTATAAATGTCCTCTCTTTCTAGATCCCCCTATCCTTTGGAAGAAACATGGCACGATGTGCAGGAGGAGAGAAGCGACCCTGCTTTTGTCTATGGACCTAAGAAAGGCACCCAGGTAAAGCTACTGATGMAAAGGTGACATGAGCTGTGGAGTTTCCCTTGCAATGATCTGGATCATCTACTGCCCAGCCGCACGCTACCTCCTTGGGCTTCATCCTGGTCAAAGCAGGAACACTCCTATCCTAACTTCAGCAATTATCCAGTGACTCCCAAGCCTATGGCAAAGATCACCAGCCTGCATAAAACCAGCTCAGGGTTGAAGACCTTGAGAAGCTTTATTGCCAAAAAAACCCCAAACAAAACAAACCAAAAACAAACCAAACCAAACCAAAACCAAAACAAACCCATTAAAACAAAACAAAACAAAACAAAAAAACAACCAAGCAAACAAAAAAATGCTACTGTAAAAAAACATTAGAGGTCTTGTGTGCTAACTCACTTATAAAAAACTCAGGCACAGGCTAAGGGATCATCTATTTTCATTACAGGAAGACATATTAAGTTTYCCTTGTAATGTTAAAATCTGTATCTTTGAAAATTCTTTTACCCATGCATCAAAAAAAATAATTGCTTAGTGGGGTAATTCCCCTTCCCTAAGTCTTTAATTTCACTTCCATACCTTCTATTACCTATGGCTTTTCCTTCAGTTGGGAAGTAACTGCTTCTGACAGCTCATTAATTGGTCTCCTGTATTGCAGTTAGGAATAAGAAATGTCCCATTTGCTTTCAGCTCATGCTGCTCTCATGGTATTTATTTGTGAAGYCTCTCTTTGAGGTTTTCATGCCTTTCTGGCTAAACCCTCCATTCCTTTAATGTTTTGGATTTTCTGTCATGTCCAGACTGCACAAATTAAAGGCTTGTATTACATTGCTTGTTTTGATTGGTAAATTCTATTTGCTTTAATCATAGCTTAATTCTGTGTCTCCTCTTTTCAAGATCTGTTCTCTTATTCAAGATACAGGTACTCAAAATTGCATGCCTTGCTCTTCAGTCTTACATCAGTCAGAAACTCCTCCTGTTTTTTSTCTCATTCACACAATCTCTGTTAAAATGCATCTTTCTCTATATGTATTCATTTATTTTCAGATGGAACACAATACTCCTCAGGTTTTTGCAATATAGTTTCATAGTCAGCCTCCTCTTTCCGGGACAGCTGAAAACTGAAAAAAATTTGCTGCTTCAGAATTTACTATCATGAGAAATAGAGCTACCTTCACCTGCCCATCTACCTTCCACTACTGATGGGCACTTCTAAAAATCCTCGTCTGTCTCTGACACCATGTGCTGTCCATCCTGAGAGGATTTTAACAAAGAAATGTTAAAAGCCAAATTCCAACAAATCAGAACATTATATTATGGTTTTTGGCATAGAACAAACAAGAAAACATTGACCACTTAACACCAAAAACTTTGAAGGCTCCCTACAAAATCTGTAGTAGTAGAGCTCTTGCATTTTTACTCTTTTTTTCCCCTCCCCCTTGAGACTATTCTGAATTTATCTCTATTTAGAATAGAATAGTGGTGAAGGTGTGGTGATGTTTTTAAGGTACTAAAGCAGCTTCACCTCAAATACTACTCTCTCCATTGATATCACTATTTCCTATGGGAAAGGAAAGGCATGGAAACTTCACAGAAAAATTGTGTGAATTTTGTCGACTAAATGCTGATTATATTTTATCTTTATCTGCTGTAATTTTGAGACTGTTTTAAGCTTTCTGCTTCTTATAATCTCAGARTCTGGACGTCAAAATCTCACAGAGCAGACTCAGTAACCCTAGCACAATTTAATGTAAGAGGAGCAGGCACCACTCCATTCTATCCAGAAGTTCACACAGTGCCAACCTGAATTCATTTCCTCACTACTAAACTTAATCTTTAGACCCCTCTTCAGCAGAAAAGGAGGGATCTGCCCCTCTCTAACCCTCACTGTGCGACAATGCCTCCCTGTCAGAGGTTGCTACAGCCAATAATCTGCAGGTGGAAAAGGCTCTACCTAACCGAAGAGAAAATGCATTTAAACTCTTTACACTGACCCAGCTGACCTTGCCTGAAGCAAATTGGGAGTGTTCACCACTACGGCGGTGGCTGTGCCTCCCACCCCATCCCCTGGCACCCCAAGACCGGAGAGACCCCAGCCTCAGGGCCATGATGAAGTAAGTCTGGGACATGGTGCAAATRAGATTCTTGAAAGCACTCCTAAATGACCCAGGACAGCCCCTGTCCCAAGGGAGACTGAAGTTTTGATTCATCTGCCTGAGGCATGTCTGTGCTCAGGAGTAACCAAACAATTGGTATTGAGTGCCAGTAAACAACCTTCTGAAGAAGGTCAGATTGGTGAATAAAGGTTCTTGTAGAATGGGCCTCAGGATGAAATTATTCTTGAAATATTTATGGAATTTTATATGTCAAATAGAAAATATAAACTATTTTCATTGTTGGTTGAAGCAAAAATGCAGAAAAATCAAATTATTCACAGGAGTGTGCTTCTTCGTAGTTGACATAATCAAATAACACAAATGAATACATGCACTRATTCAATTAATTTGGCAAATTCCCTGTTCAACACTCAATATTTAACAATTTCGAGTCATAAATATAATTTCCTCTTATTAAAATTAAAGTAACTTGTGTATGTGCCTCCATTTTCTACACTAAAGGACTATGTTCTGTCTGATCTTGTTATCGCATATCAGAAATAGTAACACACCTTCTACATGACAGTTTAAAAACAAAAAGGCATGCTTTTTCCTGACAATATTTACATTAGACTTGATTTAAACTATTTAGATCAGTTCCATAAATCTGATGCTTCATGCATTATTTTCTAAGGGGAGAAATTAATTGTGGTAACTGAGATTATCAAATCTGTCAGATCAYGCATGAATTTAAATATAAAAGTGAGAGTAAATTTGATTATGGGTCAGATTCATAAGCATAAGGGTAAAGTACACTTAATACAGTTGAATTGATTCTGATTAATTCACAGACAGCTCTTTCCAAATACAGTCAGAAGTTACTGTCCATGATATAAGTATGCTGCAATTGGATAATATATATGTTCCATTGAAATATTTTTATTCTGTTTCATATTTTCACTTCACTTGTCCTGGTAAGTAACATTTTCCTTCATGCTGTGGTTCAATTATTTTGAAAGCAGGATGTGAAATCCAGTGCAAAAAGAATCAGAGCTAGGACTGTTGTAAAAGATTTGATTAGTTTTCTACTTTATCCCTAAATTCTGTTTATTAACTGAATTTAGACCATGAAACATCAGAAAGTTAAAACAGCTGTATTAAAGGACTGACAGATATTTTAACACAATAAAGTAATAAGAATATACATTTATCTTAAAATATACTTCTGAATGTGGAAGTATAAAATGATATTGCATTTGATTCTCATATTCTGAAATTGTTCATCAGTCCAAGGTTGTCAAGGACAATGAGAACTGTGACTAAATTTGTGATTAGGAAGCAAGAGGAAAATGACAGCAAGAAAATCTGAATTGACAGAAAAATATCAGAAGAACTGCTTATGGAAGGACTGAAGATGCATGAAATTGGAAGTGGGATCATTAAGGTGAAAGAAGCATTTTTGACATGGGTTGAAAAAACCCTAGGCACAACTAATGATCATCTGATCTAATCTGTCCTGGTGTAAAACTACACTCACACCACTGCAAATTCAAATTCTGATTCACTGTAAGTCAGTAGCCCCTCCCTAATAAAGTAAACAGTGAGCCAAATACATCTGTAAGGAAAGGGAGCAAAATACAGTCAGCTACAGACCTGCTGCCACTTTGGTGATTGGAAATTCCTGGCACAGGTCAGGGCACAGACAGAAGCTGGAAAACAGAAGGAAACAAAGGGAAAAACAACCATCATCATACAAAATCCTATAGACACCCATGGCAAGTAGAGATACTTTCATCAGAGCAGAATAAGATGTAACAGTAAATATGAAGCCAGCTTGAAGGGGAGAACAAAGAGATGAAAGATTATGACTTAATAAACGTTCTTTTCCCTTTTTTGCACATTCTAAGGGCAAAGCTCTATCTGCCACTAAAACAGGTAGAATAAGCAAATATACTTGAGCTTTTTCCCTTATTTCCATAGAAGTGCTATTATTCTATAACTGTWTTATGCTTATGGGAACCACAATTTTCCTCCTTACTCTTTTGTTCCATCCTTTCTTTTGTCCTGGTTCTTACACATCTTAGGTTGGTTTTGCTTCCTTTTTCTCTAGTTTGGATCATCCATCCCCTCCACCCCACTTTTTTTTTCTTATTTCTAAACTGGCTCATCACTACACACCTAGTTTGCATCTCCTCTCTTTTTCTGTGACCCCTCCCGTTAGCATAAAAACACAGAAAGAAGCGAGCAGAGGTAATTCCCTTGCTCCTTTCACCATCACTTCACCAACACCTCTTGCCTTTGAATGCATTAATATACCTAATTGGCACTAATCAGCCTTATCAAGGGCTTTGACTCACACCATTGCCCATGCACACAGCCTTTTTTAATCTCCTAATCTCTTTTTTGGCTATGCTGTAGGAGTGCTGGTCTTGGGCTCAGCCACATTTATGCCTGCCCAGGTATGGTTCTGATTTGCAGCCCGAATTTTCAGTTTAATCTCAGATCTCCTCTGTTGTGAGGGACATGACCAGAAGTCACTGGACTTGATCTTGTTCCTGACTTATAGATTGATTTCACAAAAACTTGTCTGATGATCTGGATTTTCACTTGAATCTGATRATGAATTCTAGTCCTGTTTTGTCCAGCTTACTTGGTTGCTGTGGGAAGAGGTCCAGAGTAGAGCTATGAAGATTACAGGGCTGGAGAACMTGTTTTATGAGGAGGAAATGCTGAGAAGCTGGGCCAGTTCTCCAGTTTAGTCTGGAAAAGAGATGACTGAGAAGGGATCTCACCAATACACACAAAAATCTTAAGGGCAGGTGTGGTGTCAAGAGGATGGGGCCAGAGTTTCTTTCAGCGATGCCCAGTGACAGGACAAGGGGTAATGAGCACAAACTGAAATACAGGAAGTTCCATCTGAATACGAAGGAAAACTACTGTGATGGTGACAGAGCACCAGAACAGGCTGCCCAGAGAAGCTGTGAAGTCTCATTCTCTGGAGATATTAGAAACCTGTCTGGATGTGATCCCACATAACCCGTCCTAGGTGAACATGCAGGGTTTGGACCAGGTCAACTCCAGAGGCCTCTTCCAACACCAACCATGCTGTGATTTATTCTGTGATTCTGAGTGATTAATATCCTTGGGATGCAAAAATTAAAAAAGCTTACTGAAATTTAAAAGACTTCATCTGCTTCCTTAAGAAAATCCTGCTGATTTTTTTTTTTTCACATTCACAATGTCAGAAGAGGGAAGCTTTGAGTCTTTCTGTCGCAAGCATCAGTGACAAAAAAAAAAAAACAAGACCAAAAGGACAAAGCCTGTGCATCTGTGGTGGAGCGGGACTCTTCTGTCTGTTGCTGTTCCATTTTATTGGCTTGATCTTGCCAGTGGTGCTCTGTAGCACATGCTATGAGCTACTGTACATGCACTGTAAAGTCAAGCAATCTCATTCTCACTGTTCACAGCATATTTGCTATAAGTACTTGAGATGAGCTGTAATCTCTGACTCACTGTATTTGATGGGAAAGACAGATTTGACAAATGAAGGGCAAGCTTAGACTTTTCTTCTGACAAATGAAGAACATGGACTGACAGCCAAATGAGAAATCCATTCTGGTCTCCTTTTAAAATGAATGAACCTGTCAGTAATCTCCTTGGTCAGATAAGAATTACCAATAAGTCTGAACAGATAGCCTACCAAAGTTTAATAAATAAGCTAATAGTATGGGGGAAGAGCTGGTGTCATTCTGATCCACTGGAAAGAGCTTGTAGAGGTCAGCCTTGTGTGTATGGTGGCAAAAGAACTCAGGTATGGTGAACACTTTGGAGGGGAGACAAGTCATTTTCATTCACCAAAAAGGATGTGGGAAATCCTCACCCAGGCAGAGCTCCCAAAAAACCATGGAACCATTCAGAGTTCAAGCTGTAGGGAGTGCCTGAGCCTTTCACTGGGCTAGAGCAGAGACAGTGGCTGTGCCAAATGTGACCAGGTGGATGACCTACACAGCCTGGCATCAGAGTTACAGGATGAGGCAGGAAGGTAAGGAAAAGTTAAGAACATTGAAGAATCAAGAAGGGAGATAGACTGGYGGAATCAAGCTCTGGCCTCCCTGAGACAGAAGCAGACACCAGAAATAGTTCAAGATCAAGGGGATGCCCTGTTCATGCAAGAAGAAGGTAGCAGTTGTAAAGAAAGGTGTGCATGGAAGGTAGTCCATGTTTGCTCTGGGGGCTAAGTGAAATTCTTGTTTGCCCACCTCACTCCCAGGCCTCAGCACAAAATGTATGAGGCTTTGTGTGTGGAAGGCCAGCCAAAGGATGAAGAGGATGAAGGTCCAGTAACAATAGCAGAGAGGTCACCGTGATCAGAAAGGTTAACCCACCCCATTACAACCACTGCCAAGAGTAAATAAAAGCAGGTAATAGTTGTAGGCGATTCCCTTCTAAGGGGAGCACAGGGCCCAAAATGCCGACCAGGCCCAACACTTTGGTGGAGTCATCTGCCTCCCTGGGCCCAGGTTAAGGACATTCCCAGGAAACTTCCCAGCCTGGTGCAGCCCTCAGACTGCTACCCATTACTGATCTGCCACTCAGGGGATGATGAAATGGCAACACTTAATCCAAAAACAATCAGAAAGGACTTCAGGRCCTTGGGACTGCTGGTAAGGGAATCTGGGCCACAAGTTGTTTTCTCATCTATACTTCCAGTTGAAGGCAGCAACATTTGAAGCAGCAAATGGACCTAGTCTATAATACATGGCTTCACAGTGTTGTCACCACCAAAATGTTATGGGGTTTGACAAGGGAATGCTCTACTCAGCCCTGGGCCTGCTCATCTGGTGGGACTCACCTTTCTCAGTGTGGGAGGAGAGTCTTTKCTCCACGACTGATGAAGCTCATTGGGAAGCTTTAAACGAGATGTGACAGGAGAGGGGAACAGTACCAGGCTTGTCCCTGGCACACTCTGGGATGCCATGCAAATCCTAGAAGGACAGGGTGCTATCAAGGCCACRTTGGATGGGGCTCTGAGCTACCTGGACTTKTGAAAGTTGTCCCTGCYCATGGCAGGAGAGCTGGAACAGGATGACCTTTAAAGTCCCTCCCAAAAGAAGCTATTCTTGATTCTRTGACTCACTTTCTGAAATGCAATTGTCATTTCAGAAATTGTTGAAGCAGAATGCAATTTTGAGAACTCGTTGATTGTTTTCTGGATGTTTGGTGGTGGGGCACAAATCACTTTGCACTGCCTCTGGGAGGTTTGTGACATACCTGTTGAAACATAAAAAGTGAATGGGAGTAATAGGACTTTCACAAAAGTCCAATAGTCCTGGTCTGTGTGGCATCCTTGGAAGGGTGCAGGAAATAGACTGATGCTGTTAAGTCAAGAGTAAAAAGAAATTATTTGGTGGGAGTATAGGGGCTGGAAGTGCTCATCACCATAATCTAGACACACATATTTACCAATTTATCCTAGAAAAAACTGATGTGGCTGCAGTGCAAATGAATATTGAAAGTTTAGGTATGACTACCCTACACAAAACCCCTTACAAGCCAAAGTATCACAAGTAATCCTTAATACTTTAAGCAGTTTTGACAGGAAGCAGACAGTTAAATACAGCTGTGACTCTGGACTAGTGATCACAATAGGCATTTTCTCAGATAGAGGGTAGAAACTTTCATATTAATAGGGAACTTAAGATAACAGCTACTTCTCTGCTGAAGGAGAAGGGATTTCCCTCCATAACTCCATCATTTGTCTGCTCAGTTTCCAGCTCAACTGCTCTGCCTCAGTCTGGAACAAAAGATTTGCTCACAAGCGCACATTATTAGCCTAGTTTATGTTAATTCAAATTGGTATCTAAAATTGTATCCAGATCTATCACAACGCTAATAATTTTGGAGCAAAAATATAATGCATGTCATATTTCTAT
>NW_026624048.1:113431-114665 GCF_030028575.1 Malurus melanocephalus
CCTCTTAAACACTGAGAGGCTTGGAGCATGGACCACCTCTAGAGGAAACCTATTACAGTGTTTGGCCACCCTCTCAGTTAAGAAATGCTTCCYAATGTCCAGCCTAAACCTCTCTTGACACAGTTTTGAAGCATTCCCTCGTGTCCTGTCACTGGGTACCCTGGAGATGAGCTGAGCACCTCCCTCCCCATGTCCCTTCCTCAGGAAGCTATAGGGAGCAATGAGGTTGCCTCYCAACCTTCTTTTCTGTAAACTGAACAAACCTGAAATCCTCAGCTGCTTCTCACAGAACATGCATTGCAACTCCTTCACCARCTTTGTCACCTTCCTTTGGACATATTTCAGGATCTTCCCATTCCTAAATGGTGGAGCCCAGAATCATGCACAGTAGTCAAGGTGAGACTGCGCCAAAGGCTCACCTCATGTTGGCTGCAGCAAGGCTTTTAGAGAACTCAAAATCATCAGTGATCTGCAGACATCCTCAACAAGTTGAAAAGAGGCAAGGTGCTTTTTGGCTGGGTGTACCTTGCAGAGGATAAAATTTCTGCCAATGCGTACTACCGACTGTCAAGGGGTACTGATGGCCTGGTTCATACCTCTCAGCAGTATAAGGATATCAAATGCAGTACCCAAACTGAAGTTTTTATCTCTTTACATTGTGGCTCTGTCAGAGTACATGATTTGTGTGTTTCATAATGAACAAAACACAATGTTTGTCTTCCTCTGGACAGCATGAATGAAAACCAGAGGAAAGCTGCCTGGCATTAACTATTTGCAGCAACAGTGATGCCCTAAAGCAATAAAATGACCTGTGAAGAATGATTTTATGTCAATTTAGATGTTCTGTCTAGTTCTCTCAATAGCCTTKCTGACTACCTTTGAGTTATTTGAGCAATTTAGACAATTATCTATAAAGCAGACATACAGTCTTCTAGAAAAAAGAATTTTTACACAAGCTCTATAGATAAAAAAAATCTCTGATTTGAACCCTTGTCATGATTTCCATCCACTKAAATGTATATTTAAGCTGTTTCCCAGCATGCAAAAGACTTGAATGCAGAGTTATGCTTGCAAATTAGACATTAAATATGCAGATCCTGTGACATGGAAACTGAAACGTACATTTTAAAAAGAAAWGCAGGCATTTAAACATTTTGTATTTGGATGTTCCTGAACACCACCAGTGTGTGTGCTTTTCATCACTCAGCTATAAAGTCATTCATCCAAAGGTGCT
>NW_026624048.1:115039-117256 GCF_030028575.1 Malurus melanocephalus
CAGAGTTATAATTGACAGTAAGCACTACCCTGATATTACTGGGCATAGAGCAGCTCAGGGAGCTCATAATGGTCAAAGCCTCGTACTGCATTCTGAATCGACCTGTGGTTTACAGTAAATAGATGCTTYTGTAACAGTGCAAGATGATTCATAAATATTAAAAGCCAATGAGGGTTCATGCAAATACATGCTAACTRAGATGCAGTTTTCTGAAAATGAACTGAAATTAAAGAAAATATTTACTAGCATAATGTATAAAACATTACYCTCACTTCAATGTATGAAATGTTTCCCCAACTTAGTTATAGCAGAAATCAAGACCCAAAGTAGCACAAAGTTTATTTCCAATGTCTTTACTCCCCTGAGCGGGGCTGTGAATAATTTTGTATGTATGTGATTTTTTTTTAAAAAGAGAGACATTTTCAAACGCTGTAAACTCTTTGCTTCATCTCTTATACTGCTGAACAATTTCACTCAAGAAGAAACTGGAAAAGAAATGGGCAGAAATTGAGCCTACACCAAGGCAGAAGAGGATCTCCTTCCTGTGATTCCTGTGAGAAGCTCACTAAAGGAACAACATGYTCTTATTTTATTTCTACTTCATATGACAGATTTGAAAAGTTCATTATTTGTCCAATTACTCCATTCTGTAAGCTCACAAGAAACACATCTTTATCGGGAGGGGAAAAAATGAGTTAAAATATAGGATAATGAAATTGTTACATTCTGAGAATATATCTTTTTAATTTAGTAAGGATGTTCTAGTTCTAAMAAATGCTTGGGTTCAAAATATTTTACCTCCTTCTCTGTTTCAGCTGACTGGCAAGCCAGAGCACAGAAGTAACTAGTGTATTCTGAGAGCCTGGGACTGTTCCAAAGGCACCTGTGAGGCCAGAGCCACGCTGAATGGCAAATAAAACCAGGCACTCCGCATCCCTTCCCCTACCACGCTGATGGTTTGGAACCTGACAGGTTGGCCACCATGACCTGTTCATCTGGGCTGCCTGCAGACCCCCCATGGGCAGCAGGTTCACATAACACCCTCTCTGTGGGTACCAAGGTAGGTGCTCAGGAGCCACCATTTCACACCCCAGCACCTCCACAGACAGCTTTATCTACTGCCAGCTATCCACGACCGACACTTGTGTAAGTAAGCATCTTCCTTGGCATCAGTTTGCATCCTGGAACATACCATTTTACTATTTACTACATCTGTTTACTAAATGTACTTTGGAGTAAGTACGTACACTTACAGAGTTTACATGCTGGAGCATATCCTACTATTTACTAGATATGCTTATCTCAGTGTAACAGCGGTGCTGARGCACAGCTTGTATATCAGTCGCAAGTTGTGGATCCAACAGCTTGGCCTGCATTTGCTCTCATCATTTATGGGAAAATGCCAATTCAAAATCACAAGTCATAAACAGACATATTTACTTGCAGTTGTYAATAGCACTCTAGATAGAAATAAAGTACTTTTAAAAGCTCGTTTATTTCTCTGTACCTAAATTCTCCATTTTTTTCTTTTTTTGTTTCTTTTTTACTTCTTTCAATCTAGACAATGCAAATGTAAAGAGGTGTCCAAATTTTTTATATKTATCTGCCTAAAAACAACTTTTAAAGGATTTATTTTTAGTTGCAAAGTATTCCTGRGGGTGTTAAGTCGGGTAGAAGCTTCCTTCAGTAACATGTAAATGTTTGCYGAATTTTGTCAGCTGTTTGAGATAAACGTGACCCTCCAATGGTCCTCACCAGAAAAATGCTGCGAGTGGTTTCCATTTGGACCAGGAAGGAACATCATCTGCTGGCGCCGCTCTCTGCGATCCACGCTTCTGTATTAAAGGCAAGGCTGAGCTCAGTTTTACTACTTTTGATACGAATTAGGGCAGTTCTCAGCCTCCCGGCTCGTTACTGATGCCTTCCCCAACGACACCGTGCGACGTTGATGTGCCGCTGATAAGCAGCGTTCAGCTGTCAAAACGCTGGCTGCCTTTCAGCATGCCCAACTTTCGCTTCCCAGCCCCGAGCTCCCTTCACCCCGCGGGTGCAGGATATGGACGTGGGAGGTGTGGGCGCAGGAGSGGGGCACCGCAGCCCCGGAGAGCGAGCCCGGGTCCCGCCCGGAGACCGCGGGCGGGGATCGCGATTCCCCCAGCCCCGCACGGGCGCTTCTCCCCGCGCAGCTCCGCATCCCCGGCGGCACCGGCACCGCTG
>NW_026624048.1:117546-168402 GCF_030028575.1 Malurus melanocephalus
GAGCCGGGCGAGGAGCGAGGAGCGAGGAGAGAGGGGCGAGCGCGGCCGGCCGGGAGCAGGCTCGGGCCGCAGCAGCTCCGCGGGGAGGCAGCGAGGGGCCCTCGCCGAAAGCGCGAACACCCCCCGCACACCCCCGCCCCGCCGCCTCCGCCCGCCCCCAGCGAAGAGAAACAAAACACAACCCCGGCACCGCCACGCTCTCCCTGCTTCTCCTCTCGGCATTTGGTGGTTGTTTTTTTTTTAATTTTTTTTTTCTTTTTAATTTTTTTTTTCTTGGGGATTCTTCTCTCTCCTGCCAGACTGACTTACACGTTCTTGATAATTTCTCTTCCCCTCATTTTTTTATACTCTTCTCCCTGCTTCCAAACCCTGTGTCTGTGTGTTTCAATACTATCACAACCTCTGCTAAAAATAGATCTTTTTATACCCTTCCTCCTCTCTGACCCCATCCAACACCCCTTGTTAAGGTGAGTTGTGTCTTTTCATCACTTTTTTCCTTGTGTGTTGGTTTTTTTTTGTTTTGGTTGGTTTTTTTGTATTTTGTTTTGTTGGTTTTTTTCCCCCCATTTAGGGCAGGTTTTTGGGAGGAGGGGATGTGGAGGAGAGAATTTCATGGGGAGTCAGGCATGTTTGCAAAGCCTTATTTTGCCTTCTGCAGCCTCAGCATCATTCCGGACTGCTCCCTTTTATCCCAAGGATGTAGCTAGCTGATGAAAGTGGGGAACTACTCTTCCTTAGCGCTGCATGCTTGGGAGCCACAGCAACAGCAGGAAAAAAACAAGCTTCTCTTTTTTCCTTCGTCCTCCCCCCCACTCTCCCCCTCATTCCCTCCTCCTTTCTGTGTCCTTTTTTGTTTAGTTTTGTTTTGTTTTTTGTAATATTTTGGTGGGGCGTTTGGTTGGGATTTGGTGGTTGGTTGTTTTTGTTTTTTTTGGGGTTGTTTTTTTTTTTCCTTTGGTTTGTTGTTTTGATTTGGCTTTTTGGTTTGGGTTTTTTGTTTTGGTTTTTTTTTTTTTTTTCCTTTGTGTGTGCTTGGTTTCTGTTTTTAAGCAATACACAGGGGACTTGGAATGAATTGCATGTGGTGCCGGGGGAGCTCTGTGTRTGTGTGTGTGTGCGCACGTGTGTCTTGAGAGTGAGTGAGTGTGTGCGGATGTGCGTGCAAAGTGCATTTGTATTTCGTGTTCCCGGGATGRGGAGTGTTAAAGCTTCCAAACAGTCCCTGTGCATAGAGCAAGGAGCACGGCAGAGACTGCTGAGGGAGAAATCGCTCAGGGATGCAGGAAAGCTACAGAGCCCTCCACAGAGTTCAGTCTCCTGTGCTCCAGAACATCTTTCCATAGATCATTACTGGCACCTTCAAGGTGATGGCTCCCATTCCTCTCCTGGCTTCTCAGTAGAGGAGTGCAGAAAAGGAAAACTTTACAGCTAATGTGAAGTGATAGCATTTCTTTTCCTCCAGCAGCCCGAGACGATGTTATTCCAGGGATGAGTGGGGAAGTAGAGTTGTGATCCAGAGTAAATGGATCATTTGCTGTTACATATTAGTGTTCAGTGAGAAAAAGAGACATGAAACATTATCAGTTTGGCCAGCCAGCAGAAGCATTGAAGTCCAGCTTACTTCCCAGTTCCAAAGTTGTTTTAGACCTTTTTTCGTTCTTCAGCAAACTGTGCCTATTGATGGCAGAAATGTGTTTCTACAGTAAAACAATCTATTGTAAATCTGCTGGGGTGCGATTTATTATTCAGAAGCAATCAAGTAATTTATACGTTTCATGGATGTCCCCGGAGTCTTTTAGTGTGCCTTCAATTATGTATTTTACCTATGTGTGTGAAGCAGAGTAATATAGATTTTAGTTGCATTTTAACAAGGTGTTAAGGCATAACTTGCAGGGTGCCATTTGCAAAGTGTCACTTATTATAAAGCAAAATAACAGCCTCTAGCTCTTTTTTATGGATTTTTCACATCTCCCTTGTTTGTTTCAAAACAAGCGGCGATTTTGCTTAAGAACTTGTAAGGAAAACTGGCTTCACAATGGTACACAGTTTCAGATATTAGCTCAAAAGTGTTACACTTGTCTGGCYGTGAGACTTGAAATTACTTACAAAATCTAGTTAATTCAAAGTATGTGAAAGAGCACTTTGTATACATGTTTTCTAACAGGTTGAATCATTTTTCTATCTAGAAGTTTACAAATGAGCTAAAATGGTTGTTGTGATCTGTGTCTGGAGGCCTTCATGGATGTAGGAACATTAATGTTTCCTGTCTAGTTAATGCAATTCCAAAATATCCTGTCTTTCCACATGCTGCATAGATGACACTCAGCAAAAATGAGCAGTCATGACAGTAGTCTTGTGATATCCAGGGTCATTTCATCATTTCTTGTTAGCCTAAATTAAAATATTTTACACAAGTTTGCCTTGAGATTTTTTTTTCGGCTGTGGCTGATGTTGTGAAAGTGGGAAGCATGCTTTGAGTGAGTTGTGGCATTCCTAATGCTTGATAGCTGTGAGGGGAGAGACACCTGATGTGCTGTGTACATCATCCCTGAAGGGATGCAGGCTAAGAAAAAGGGATGGAAAACGAGTGCAGTGCACTAGCAGTTTAGATAAATAAATATAGGTGATGCATGTTGGCTTGTCAGCTGCTGTTCTGCTGAACCCTGACTACTGGCTAAACACATTTTCTTGGTAAGCACTGCAATGTGATAYAATTTTTCTGATTTGATAGTTTGTTGTTAAAATCACATGTAGCACAGAACAGCTCTTGTTCTGTAGATAAAAATCATGCCGCCTTGTTTTAATCCGCAGAAGGCTGAAATATCCACTACTCCTACTGAAGTCACCAGGAGTTACTTGTGGTCAGCATTCTTCATGATTTTTTATCTCGACATGTCAGGATTTAGAATATTTCCAAAGGATACTATTGATAGCAGATCTGCAATATCTCATTTTCTTTAGGTTTTACATTGGGTGCATATTGCATGTTTGCAGGTAGATATTTTCTTTTACCACAGCAACACTTAAATGTTCAGGAAATGGAAAACTCCTAACATTGTTTTTCTCATGAGCTTTTAAAGAGAATTCTCCTGGTGGCCTTTAAGTGTTTCTGGAAAAGCAGCGCTCACTTCACAAATTTACACACTAAGTTCCTCAAGCTGTTTGCTTAGCTGTTGGTGAAAAAAAAAAAGAAAAAAAAAAGGTGGAATGTTTGTACACAAATACTGCAAGTTCATGTGTTTGAGCGGGTTTTTGTCATAACAACAAAACAAGAGTGCTTTCAGCTGGATATGAAAGTGTTGAAGGTTAATGTTGAGTTTGCTTTGGTGGTTGTTCCCATTGGCACAAGGGACAGCACACCAACACTTAGCTTATTCTGCARTGTACTAACCTAGATTAAATATCCCTTTAATTTATATTTTGAGACTTGGTTATGGCATCAAACCTTGGATTTATTCACAAGCCTTTTAAAGCTGTGAATTGCTATAAACAAAGTAATGGAGTTTTCAGAAATCACTGACTTTGTGGACCTTATTGCAATGAAAGTAAGGTGGGATTTCTCTCTACTGCTAACTAACTGAAATTATTTTCTTGTATYATTACACCTTTTTATTCTGCGATATCAGTCTAAAATACTTAGCCAAAGGAGATTTTATTCTGTGAATATGGCGGTTCCACAAAAGAATATGTATATTTTGTCTTGTCCTAAATTACAACTACCCATCAGGTTCAGTGACATTTTGATGCGGGGCAAAGTTGCTCTTTCATTTGGATATATTTATTGAGGAAACTGTATTGAGCATGGATTTTCTTACATTTTTAACAAAGTAAATGAAAACTATCACAGTATTGCCTGGTATTTTGGGGGATGGGGTATGGTAGTTTTGTCCATATCCACACAGAATGCAATCGCAATATACAATAAAAATCARTAGCATCTGAAAACCTTAATCCATTTTTCTCTTCAGATACCYCTTTTTTTTACTAGTTTTAAATGGCATTATGTGTGTGTATTTCCATCCGAGTGTATATTTGTAATTTTAAGATGTTTAGATGAGTGATGTTACCTTATGCAAAGATGACTATTTACATTTTGTCTGCTGGAAATACAGTTTTTATAATAAAMTAGGTATTTTTCTTCTGCTGTACTTGCTTACACATGGAAGATTAGTATTTCCCTCCTGGGGGACATGTCACTCTGAAGAGCCAGATGCTGAACAGATCTACAAGCAGTTCCCTTCCCASTCTTGGTGAATGTGGATGGGTGTTAGCGGTAACAAGTGCTTGGGCATGGCAGGAAAAGGAAGAGCGTGGCTCTGGAAAGGAGGATGTCTAATGATCTGGTGCTGCAGTGGCTGAGTTCTTCAGKGCTAAGAGAGCAAAGTGCTCCCTCACCCTTACCACTATTAAACTACTCAGTCTTGTGGTTTGCATTTATCAGTCTGCTTGGCTTTCCCTTCATTAGRTAGGGAAGAGTTAATTACAGTCTGGAAGTTCTAACACAGCTCTCTGATAAAAACTGATTTTAGGAGGTCAGGTGGAAAGTAATTGTAGAGAAGGGGTCTCCAACTACAGTGTTTCTTCTTTGTGGTATGTTTTTATTTACTCCAGTTTTCCCTGGATTTGCATCCAGTTATTATACCATACTTGCCATCATGGGTTGGAGGCTGTTTTGTGTGCAGGAAATGTTTGTGGGAAAGGGAAAAGAATATTATTGTTAACTTTGGACAACACAGTGTAACAGCTCCAACCAAATACAAGAAGAGCTGCGGTGTTGTAGCCAAAATGTTCAAAATCTGCTTGACTTAAATATGAGATTTCATGTCTCATGGACATGAAATACATTGGAGAGAGGAAAATACATTTCTAAACATTAATTCAAAGGGAATGCTTTTTCCTGAAGGAGGTTCATTGTAAGTCCCATTGATCACTCTTGTCCCGCAGGATCTGCTAGGARCAGCCCAGGTATTTACAGGTTGAAGTGGGGTGCAGCAGCTTCCCCTACTCAATGCTCTACTGAAACTCCATCCTGGTAGATGGTGCCTGTTCCAGTGCTGCCATTGCACAAGTAACGAAACCTTAAATTTTGTTTATAGGGCAAAATACATAACACACTATTGATTTCTGCCAGCGGGCAAGGCTTTTAACAAGGAATAGGAATCCAGTAATTTTGATTATGGATCTTGCAGCATCTGACTTTGTCATCTATGCATTAGATATATTTAGATGCTGTGTACAGTTAATGGAATCCAGGGAAGAAAAATGCTTGTCTTCTGTAAATGACAGATAAAATACTTAATTTGTTCATTCATTGGTTTTTCGAGGTGCAGATGGCTCAGGACTGACTACCCCTTATTTGATTACACATTGTCTCTTGGTTTACTTAAAAATAGTTGCAGAAGGATTTGTTACTATTAATTTTTTACAGTCTCTTCTGTATGCATGTAAAAAATATAGTTAGAGAGCAAGGTTTTAGGGCCAACCCCAGAGGTCTGACAAGACCTTAGCYCTCTTAACAATTAGTGGTTAACATATTTTCATTAATATAAATTATATAATGTAACCAGAGCTGGCAACTAAGCCCCACACAGCCACTTGTTCACTCCCCTACCAGCAGGATGGGACAGAGAATCCAAAGAGTAAAAGAAAAAACTCATGGGTTAAGATGAGACAGTTTAACAGTAAAGCAAAAGCCACCCACACAAGCAAAACAAAACGAGGAATTCTTTCATCACTTCCTATGGGCAGGCAGGTGTTCAGCCATGCCCAGGAATGGCTGGGTCTGTCACCTCTAACAGTGATTTGGGAAGACGAACACCATCATCCAGAACATCCCTCCCCTTCCTTCTTGTCCCAGCTCCGTATGCTGCACATGATGCCATATGCTAAGGAGTATCTCTTGGATCAGTTGGGGTCAGCTGTCCCTGCTGTGTCCCCTCCCAGCTTCTTGTGCATCCCCCAGCCAACTCACTGGGCAGTGAAAAGCAGGAAAGGCCTCAACACTGTGCAAGCACTACTCAGCAGTAATGAAAATATCCCTGTATTTGAAGGGAAAAACCCAAAACCCAGCCCCACACTGGCATCTGTGAAGAAAATTAGTTCTATCCCAGTCAAAACCAGCACACATATATAATGACATGGTCTATTTCAAACATACTGGCACTTTGATATGACAGTRCCTTTTATAATAAGGCATCTGGAGGCCCCATAAAGATTTCTTTAATCTGCAATGAAGGTTTAGAAATTTAGAGTAAATCAAAGTGGTAGAGTTCTTCAAGCTCTAATACAATAAAGCATCATGTCTGTATGATTCTCTTAGCAGTTATGCCATTGTTGTTCCTTCACCTAGTGAATTAGGTATACAACATCTACACGCCAACTTAGCAGTTTCAGACAATATCTTTAGGTCATCATGGCTGCCTCGGGAACCTTGAGTACACCAGTTTCAAAGGCAATGAAGTGAAAGACAGGGAAGATCAGTTGGGAAGTAAATAGGATTCTGAGGTGGGCTTAGAAAACCCCTCAGGATAAACAAAAAAACCTGTCTTTGTGAAGGAGAAGACAAGTACTTGGGCATGATGTATCTGATGTACTTCCAAGCTTCTTTGGACTTCCTTGCCTGACAAAATGCTAGTGTTTATCAGCAATGCAGTAACTTAATGAAACTTTGTAGAATCATAGAACCATAGAATTGCTTGAGGCTGAAAAGGACCTTAAAGATCATCTARTTCCAAGCTGTGTGATGGCCACCTTCCAGGGACATCCTCCAGGGACACCTTACAGAAGACCAGGTTTCAAATTTGTATAACCCAGCTGAGATTGTAACAGGAACAGAAAGGGAGAACTTAACAAATATAAATACTTGTATTTAAATAAGAATTAAATGATTCCTTCTCCTACTCTGACACCAATGGAGAAGTGTATTCTGTTTCATCTGTGTACMTTTTGAAAAGGTTTATACATTTTGCCTTATAGTATTGAGTGGGGAATGACTTAGACTATAAAAATATGGAAATTGAAAGGCAAGGCTTATCTTTCACTTAACCATTACAGAGGCATGCTCCATGTCTCAGCAGTTCTCGCTGCAGATCTTAGAAACATCTCCTAAAGTGGTGCCGAATGTGGGGTTTGTGTGAAGCTGTTCCTACCTGTAAAACGGGATAGCATAGCTGTGGCTAAATTCGGCAAATCCTATTCATGTTAAATTATTTCTTGACTTCAGTAGGAYTGCTCGCCTAAGCGAGAGACTCCAAACAGTCTCGTAGAGCAGTGACAGTGGGGAAGGTGTGAAGTATCTATTATTATTACTTCAGAGAAGCTTATCTTGTATGCGATGGCTCCTGTTTCAGGCAGTCTGCATAACGAGACCAAAATTCCTTGGCACTTTCGTTTGATTTCTGCAACACGACACTGCTTGATTCCATCTCAGGATGAAATAAATTGAAAGTTCTYTCTAAAATCTGAGGTCTAAATGAAGCATATGTTAAGTATAAAAACATTTTAAATATAGTAATTTTATATGATACGAAAATATTATGTTTTAACTGTATGTTCCTTGTTAGCCATCTACGTGCAAGAAACTATTTTGAAACAGGTGGATACTTCATTGGTTACTTTTTAGAGACCATGGTGGTAGGAACTGGAACAGGTTATGCAGAGTTGTTGTGGATGCCCCATCCTTGGAAGTGTTTGAAGCCAAGTTGGATGGGGCTTTCAGCAMCCTGATCCACGGAAAGGCGTCCCTGACCATGGCAAGGGGATTGGAACTAGATCATCTTTAAGGTCCCTTCTAACCCAAACCATTCTGTTTCTGTGTCATGGACATCAACTAATTAGTCATCTCAGCAACCATCACCCTTGGATTTTGTAGTACACAAACAGAATTTTAAGCAGCAGTAATAGCAAAATAAAAGACCAGGAGGGGTCTTTATTTTCCTTCTCTTTTTTTATAGTTAGCTATCAGTGGTAATGCAGGGTAGAGACTAGAAAAGAATTGTAAATGTGACTGTTCCTAGCCACCAGCTTAATTTTAAGACTGCTTTTTGAGTGGGAATAGGTGCCTGTGTTCGCATTTGGGATTGGCAAAATTCTCCTGCCTGGCAATAGAGAAGATTCTGGAAAGAGGAGGTTTTTGATTCTTTCAACTCTGAAGGTGAAATCTGCGGTGCCATATGGATAACATCAGATCACTCACTCCTGTGAGATCTTTCCTGTATGTATTGCAAAGGGAAACTCAGGCTCAATCTGCAAGGCTGAGATCTTAAAAGCAACTTCTAAATTTGTACTCTCACTCACATTTTGCTTGTKTGTGACACCTAAAAGTGCAGCCTAGAGATGTAAGCAAGGGAGGCAGAATCAGGGGTAGTAAAATATATGGAATCAAAGAAACAATTAAACAAAAGGATAACAAAGCACCTGCATAAGCAAAAATGAAGGAAAAAAAAAAGAAAGTGTGAAGGAGTCCTTAAGACAGAGCATGGGAGAGGGAAAAGCACTGCTCCAGGGTGGGATTAATAATATTTAACAGAATGTGAGATGAAAGGCACATAACAAATATCTGAGATTGGAGGCTRGATTGGAAAAAAGCACAACTGATGCTGGGAGGTGAAATGGCAAGCTGAAAGGGAGCTCTACACTGTCAGTTTAAAGTATAGTTTCAAGATCAGCTTAAGTTGTTCTAAATTCCAGCTGCTTCTGCAAAAGGAGCCCTGCAAAATACTCCTTTTTTTTTTTTTCCTCCAAATGGTGTGCTGCAACTGGTAATACGAAAAAATAAAARTTTATCCCAATCAGATCCTTGATCCATCTAACTGCTCATGTTACAGCTACAGCTGCCTCAAGGCAAAGTGGAGGGAAGGCATAGGGAAAGGCAGCATAAAATTGACTTAGGCTAATGACAGATCTGTGCTCTTGGTCTGAAAGTCCTGGTGAGATTCTGAGTTATAAATTATTTAGAAGAGAGACTGGCTAGGAAGACATGGAGTGGTAACACAGTGGAAGGAAGAAGCCACCTGGGACAGTGCTTAGAGTGAGCAGTTAAAATGGCTGCATGCAAAGGAAAAAAGATGCTAGAAACACTTATGAGGCAAAATCAAGCATTTAAAAGTCACAAAAAGCCAGTGTTTATGTTGTTTTTCTATTTCATGCAGCATCCATGGGCACGCCTGCTGATGCAGTCTTTAATTCATGATCAAGTAGGGCATTTTTCCTACTGCTCCCAAGCGCTACCCTGTCCCTCATGGCCCCCACTGGGCAGAGCATTGCCTGTGACCCGGGGTTTCCTTCACCTCTTTGTACTATGAATGACAAAGTTCAGTGCTCAGCAATCCCACGGGCAGCTTCAGGCTTCCATCTCACTTCCTTCATGTGCATCTCTGTCATGGGTCTCCAGCATGTTCCACACTGATTTTTTATTAACCCAGTTAATAAAATTACCGACTGTTTTATTAACCCAGTGTTTATGGTTCCCAAACAAAGCATCTTTCTGCCCCTTTTTTCTCAGAGCTGCACCTGCAGTGTGCTGTACATGTGCAGAATATGTCAAGTTTTTAAATGGCAACTTATGCTTCAAGTTTCTCTTGGAATAAGAAGAAGCAATATAGAAGGATAAAAGTAATTTCAGAATAAAATGCCTTCAGAAAAAAAGGAAGCAAAGATTAGAATATGTTTTGTAATTAATGAAATATAATGCTCCCAGGTCTTATTGGTTACCTTTTTAATGATTTGTTTTAAAATATTAAATGGGCAAATTTGATTATGCAGAAATACACAGAYATATGCTAAACCACATTATAGATTCCATTCTTTAAAACAGAGGGTTGAAGAAAAACAGTTTACCCAGCCTTGTGAGAAATAAGATGCTGGCAGATKATGTCATGCTGTCTAGACTGGAATAAAAGATGTGTTTTAAAAAATCTTAGCTAACTTATTTAAATAAAATATTTTGAAAGTCTAAGAAATCACAACTGCTAGCTGAAGATCTTAGATTTTACTTTGATCATGTTCTATGGGTTCTGGTGTCTTTTCATAACATATTTTTTCAAAACTTCATTTTCTCCCTTTAAACATACCAATAGAGAATTGCATGCTCATAAAAAGATATGACTGATTCTTCTGGGTTATCCAGTTCAGTCCCTTGCTTTTGCAGCCAAGATGTCATACAATTCCTTTCATGTACTGATCAAACTCCTTCTTACAACTATTTAGGGATTTTTTACTTCCCATACTCCATTTGGAGGCTGTTCCAGTTTTCTGGTTTCTTTTCCCCTTAAATATGTTCATGCCCTGCTTTTATTACTTTGTTTTKGGACTAACGTTGTACTTGAGTTTCAATGTAAGATGTTTACTGACTCAAAGTGTGGAGCAGTCCTGCTCACTGCTGGAATTAAAAAGCAAAGTTCTTGCTGGACAGAGGTCAGCTCTTACATTCTTGTGGAGGATAGATAATGGTGTAGAGTTAGACACAATAGGTTTCTGATCATGCTCCTCATTTATGGATAACCTTAAACCAGATTTCACTATTGACCTTCAGAGTGTAAGTGATATGTCAAGAGCCTTACCCACATTTCTCTTTTGGGAAGTTTGATCTTCCAGTGCGCAGTGCTCCACAGGGTTTTTGCAGACTCATTTTCATTTGGCTTAGGTCTGGTTTCTCACTATAAATAGTTCAAGTAAGACAGAAAGAATCTTTGTTTATAGTTCGGAAAAAGTCCTGTTTCCCCTTTGGATTAAATTTSAGTTGGTGACAGTTGCGTTCTTGACATTTAYAYGGATGCAATATTCTAAGCATTAATYTTTCAAATAGGAGGTAGCCATTATGCTCTAAGCAAAGTTGTTTTCATATCAGACTATTTAATACTCTTAATTATGAATGTATTGCATTCATGTTGCTTTGGCACTTGTACTCCATTTGGGAAGCCAGAAATTACTAACTTTTGATTCTGGGCACATTTTCTGGTTTTAAAATTAGTGGGAAAGGGAAGATATATTTTTAATTTGTGATCCTTAAAGTATGACGTAAACAGAGGGCAGGAAATTCAAGTGGCTGGCTTTTTTATGTTTCAAGTATTTATTTCAAATGGCTTTCAAAAAGTGRAGGGCACCAATGTTGCCAAACTCTCACCTTGAGTACTGAGTGCAGTTCTGGGCCCTGCAATTTAAGAAGAATGTGAAGGTYCTTGAATGTGTCCAGAGRAGGACARCAAAGCTGTGRAGGAGCTGTGAGGAGCAGCTGAGGACTTTGARCTTGTCTAGTTTGGAGAASAGGKATTGAAGGGTGACCTTTCTACACCTTCCTAAGGAGACAACACAGGGAAGGTGGTTCTCAGTTCTTCTCCTGGGTACACAGTGACAGGACACATGGGAATGGCTCAGAATTGGACCAGGAATGGTTCAGACTAGATGTGAAGAAGCATTTCCTTACTGAGAGGATGGTCACACATTGGAACAGGCTCCCTGCTCGATGCCCTAAGCCTGTCAGTGTTTAAGAGGTATTTGGACAATGCCCTTAATAATGTGCTTGAACTTTTGGCCACCCCTGAATTGGTCAGGCAATTGGACTGGATCATCACTTTAGGTTCCTTCCAAGTGAAACATTCTATCCGTTCACAATATTTTCAATTTTCTATGTCTGTTCTTTTTCAAAAACTAAGGAGTAAAGTTGTAATAGTGAAGCTTTTAAATCATTTGCAACTTGAAGGTCAAAGTCCTTATGTGTGAAATATTTTAGGTAATTTTATACATTGCTATGTTATACAGGTAGTTAGTGTTTACCCAAAGTGGAATTATTGCATTTGTCATTTATAAAAAAAACACTTCTGTGTATATTGCTTGTCATTATTCTTCTTTTGGAAATTTAACACAGAGGAATAAGATATAGTTCTGTTATATTTCTTAGCTA
The DNA here is from genome assembly GCF_030028575.1 of Malurus melanocephalus. NCBI lineage: Eukaryota > Metazoa > Chordata > Aves > Passeriformes > Maluridae > Malurus > Malurus melanocephalus. The sequence goes on from NW_026624048.1 coordinate 129,446, forward strand.
TTTTTTAAATACCACAGAAAGCAGTATCTAGTATGGCAGTGCTATAATACTACTACAAGAAGCGGTATGTGAGACAGTAAAATTCCACAGTGAATGAAGCAGCTGGAACTGTAACTCATATCAGCTGCCCAGCACCAAACAATCCTTTCAGCTTTCTCCTGGGGCCCTTGACATTTGCCTTGCCTGCAGAATGACTGTGCATGTTATCTGCAAGGCATTAGTCCATTAGTAATGAGCCACCTTTAATCCTGGGGCAGATATCCTCTTCATGGAGAAGGGTGTGTGTCACAGCATTAAGATTTCTGTATACCTACATGGGCAAATAATTTCACTCATTGGATTTGTCCCATTTAACCTAGCGGGACTGCGGTTTCACATTTGAGTGTTTGTAGGAGTCAGCTCTGAGTCATATTTGTCCTGCAGACCTGGGCATGGAAAGGATTCAAAATCCATGTAGGGGAAGAGATTTCCAGTCTGTGTATGCACAAAGGTTGGGGCTGGGAATGAGCCTGGAGTCCTTAGCACTAACTCTCTTCATCAACCCAGAATGTTTATGCTGGCTTAAAGGAATGCAGAAATGCACACAGAAGTGTTGTTTATGTTGCTGTTATTAAAAACAAATAGAAAAAAACCCCAGATTTTATTTTCAAAATGAACCATAGATCTGGAAAAAAAAAATAATATGTCATGGTGGTGTTTGACCTSTTTTCCTTGAATTTTTTGATTTTTCATTCCTGCCTCATTTTGATTTTGAATTWCTTTTTTCCACATGCCATTGCTATGGTAAGGATCAGCACACCAGGAAGAGGTACAATAGCAAATAATGTAATAAAAAATAACCTGAAAGAGCTTKTATTTCCTGGGACAATGTAGGGTCAGTTTGAAGTTATTACTAAAGTCCTGTCAAAGGAGTTTTCAAACTGTGGGTGGCATCTCGTTGTTCGGGGCTTGTTTTTGCATGATCGAAACAAATCAAGAAAGTCCTTTTAAAGGAAACCTTTTTATCAATAATGTTACATTAACCAGATTTTTTTTTTTTTACCTCCTTTAGAAAATACTAGATTTTCCATAAATCAAGAGGGGAAAATAAAATTTAAAAGAAAAAAGCAAAGAAGTAATACAATAGGGCAATGGAGATGAAGCTAAGGAAAGCAAATCAGCAATTTGCAGCTTTTGATTGTTGTATGGGGGAGAGAAGGAGCAGAAAGGGATGCTGTAGCCAATGTTTTCTCAACCTGACTTTTAGTAATCAAGTCATGATAAAACTGGATGAGTACAAGAACTTGGAAATACCAGCTRTGGCCTGTAATGGCATGCCAAGATCCTACACAGTAAAGATTGATCAAAGTAGTTGAGTATTGAAAAACAGGTGGCATCTTCAGATGGTTCCAGATCTAATTGCTGCAACCCCACTACCAATAGTACTTGTGTACCACAGCCTGCTAAACAGAGAGCCTGTTGAAGAGAGGCTTGAATTCACTGAACAGAAGTTACCTACATTTCAAAATCTGATTAAAGAAGTTTCTCATGAGATGAGGCTCTTCTTTTAAAATAGTAATTGTAGTTGCAGATCAATTATATGCATGAGAAGAAGTGGAAATGGGATTAGAGACTCCCAAGTTCTCTGAGTAGCTGAAGACACAGGATGGCAGGCAGTGGCTGTGTTAAAAGGTCAGGAGATCAAAGGGAATCCTTATTCAGTGTTAGAAAAGAGTGGGTTTGCTACACCACAAGTCCGGCTCCAATTCCTACAAGAAGACACTGGAGAAAATCTATGAGAGGACTGCTGGTTCTCTCCAGAATTWTGGATTTTGGGGCCTGACTTGCCTCTTTGTTAGCCAGAAGCAGGGAGACTGACCAAGAGAGTTTCATCCAAATGTAATGTTTGTCACCGCAAAATTGAGGGTATTTTATATAAATGGTTCCATGAGTCCAGATGTTGCTCCAAGCTGCCACTTAAATGCTACGTAGAAGTGTATCTCTGTAATAGTAAACCATTTAAAATGGAAAGTATACAAATGTGTTTAGTTAGAGGTTTAGTTAATTCTTGAGACTACAATGACTTCATTTATTTTTGAAGCAGACACCTCCTCAGTTGCAGTCAGTGGCCTCACGCCAAGCCCAGCATCCATTCGGAATCAYGCAGAGTTTGCACTTCAGTAGTGTTTTAGCAATGTGACAGGCTTGCCTTCAAATGTCCTGGCTTGAATTTGCTCACAGTAACCATTCAGGTCCACCCATGTGTTTCAAGGCTTAGCTTTCCTCTGTTTGGCTGATGTTTTGATCCAACATAGCAGATCTCACTTGGTTTACAAACTCACAGAGAAGCAAAGTTGGGGGAAGGCGCCTCCTTGGCAGCAGAGGAACTGTTTTTCTCCTGAGGAATGCTGCTGCTTGTTTGGTCCTCCTGCCTGTAAGTGTGAGTGCTCTCACATAGGTGTGAAGACAGTGGAGTTCAATAATTAGAGTTGAGGAAGCAGTGGGATGAGCTGTCCAAAAACATTCCTCTTGAAAAATCRTGCTCTAATGTCACTCACTAACTTCCATCAATATTAAAGAGGATTTTGTGCCAAAGACCTTCTGAAAATCCTGCTAAACTTCTTTGTCAGTCTTAGATGTGGATATTTCAAATGAGAGTACAGAATTGCTGTTATTTTTAGACAGTTTTTCTGAAAGGCTGCTGGCGATTTGCTTCTTGCCTTCCTCGTCTTGTCTCCTGTAACTCTTGTGTTTATTTGCTGATATCAGACACATCTGCCATGAGAAAGTGAAGCTCAAAATACAATCCAGCCCCTAGAAATTTCTTTCACATGTGTGCCTAGAGACATGAGGAGAACACTGCAGATTGTGATGGGCTCCAAGCCTTCACAGCTCCAGACCCTCGACATTCTCCAACTGTWGGAATTGGACAATGGCTGGACCTTCTCAGACAGGGAAGAGACTTGCAATCAACAGAASTTTGTAGACCCTCTCTGTAATGCTTTTGTTCATAACCCTGACATGATAACCACCGACATCTTTCATKGCTAACCATGGCATTCTGGAAAGCTTGGCACTGTGCAGACCTTTGTTTTCTGCTGCAACTTTTGTTAGAATTGTGGTAATTTGCATTGTTATTACAACTTCTGGTGAGTTTTGAATAGTCATATATTTCGCTTTAATARTTTATTTTAAATGCTTCTTTGAGAAGAGTGTTATTTTGTGGTTTAAAATGTGGAAGGTCTGAATGAAAAGGAATGTTTCTCTTTGTAGTCCTGTTTTAAGGATGTCTTCTAAAMCATGAAACTTTCATTATTCTTTAATTATTGATAGGAAGCATTTTCTTACCAGCATAGCACTTACACACAGTGAAATCACTTTTCAGGAGAAATTACTGCAAGCAGTTTTTGGATGGGTTTCAGTTTTGCAAATTGCTTAGGTTTTTTTCCTTTGTTTTTTCTTAGTGTCCCATAAATTAAGGCACAAATTATAAGCAAGATCGTTATGCTGTCATGAATCACTCAAGTACTAATGGCCTAATGCACTAAGCCTTAATTAGTAATATTGTATTTTTAAAAAGACAATATTGTGAATGAAACCTGAACATGCACTGTTTTATAACTGGGCTTCCCAGAAGATTTTAAATGGATTCTTCTTCTTAGTATGTTTTTAAATAATTGATACGGCCACTTCAAGCCCTTAGTAGACTAACAAATTATTGGCTGCTGGTGACAAAATTTAGTTTGGGCATAATAACTTCACAGARACATGGCACTGCATACATCTGCTGCTCTAATTAGAAAGTTTGCCTAGGGTGCTTGTATCAGAAAGAGTGGGAAAAAATAGTGCCGCACAATCTGTTGTAACAGAGTGATTCCTGAAAAATGTGATTTATACAAGATTTYTGTTTAACTCTTTCACTTCTGCTGGAATGCATTTTAGCAAATTTTATACGGGCAGGACAGTACTGGCCTTACCTGAATGGGCTGCCTGTTTGGAAATGTCATGTTGTGAGCGAGACTTAAGGCCTGCAAGTGCATTGTTCCATGGTGAAAAAGAGCATTTTGTTGTCTTCTGTAGAATAGACCATTGAGACYATTGCTGCTCTGTCCTACAGAAGTCTGCTAAGAAATCTTGAGCTGTTCCAGCCACAGAGGACAGCCAGCAGCTCTGGTGCTATGTCCCTGTCTTCCAAGTAGGCTTTAAACTTATTCTTTAACACAGATAGTAAAAATCAGAAGTAACAGCTTCAAAAGAGTTTTGGTAGCCCAGTGACAGCCATACATTTTTTTGTTGGGAGAGTTGTTAAACTGGGACTAAAACCAGTTGCTGTGAGACAATGATGAAGTGCATCTTGCTTACCTGGGAACCATACAGCACTGGAAAACAASTCCCTTCTTACTGGAGCAGTTGGAATTCATCCAGTTGAACAGCATTCTGCTCTGAAGAAATAGCTGTTGTTATGGGAAGAATTAATTGGAATGTAGGAGTAAGACTAGCTTTTCTTGTGACCAACTTTAATTTACCAATTCACCAAATATTTCCTGGAAAATGATCAGTTTCAACAAATACCATGTGTGTTCCATGACAACACACAGCAGGAGTCTGGTGTTGTGGAACTATAATTTCTTGCAGCTTTCTGAAGAGAGCTGGTAGGCTTGGTGGAGGGTGTAGAGAGCCAGATCTTGTTCTTCTTAGACCTCATTTAAGTTAATAAATAATTCCACTTGAAGGCACTTTAAGGGCTCTGAAAATAAAGCAAAGTAAAATTTAAAGCAAAGTAGAGACATCATGTGATGAATGTTTATGCTTTAGAGGCAGTGAAGAGTGGTCAACCACATGAAATTCCCTGTTATCAACTAATCCAAATGATTCAGAGAATAGGTAAATGTCTTAAAGGCAAGTACAAGTGTTGTGGGAAATGAAACTCTATTTTGCATGTCAAATTATCTGTTCATACTATTGTAGAAGAGCATGGAGGCCAAACAGCTCTTCAGATACACTAATCAAATGTTTATGAATGTAAATTCCAATATCAGAAATTGGAGTAATGTAGCAACCTGAGATGAAGGTGTACTTTGGAATATCTGTTGTTATTTTCAATTTTCCTTATTGATATCTTTACAAAGATAGGATGAAGCAGTCRGATGCTGACATGCATTTATAGACACACAGACTGACATAGAGCTGGATTTGAATTTATTTCTTCTATAATCTTATGCTCTAGCTAATCCAAGTATTTAAGTAGGTTGCTAACTCAATGGTCAGTGTAACCAGGAAAGTATTTCTCTTGTTTTCAAGACCACAAATGATGGTGGTAGAATGGTATGTAGAATCTTTATACATATCCACAAATTTGTGCATAAAGAGCATAAAGTCTTTATATTATTYCAATTAACTATCATCAATTTTCTAAATAATTAAAAGATAGTGGTTTTGTGCCAGGATGTAGGAAGGAATTAGAAAGCAAAGACAGAGAGGAAGCTACAAGTTGTTGTCATTTATTTGTTCCCCCAGCAGCACACACCTAAAAGTCAAAGAAAGCTGATTGGACTGATGAGAGGCCTTAGATCAACCGGAGTTGAAGTTAGGTTTATTTTCCCTGTCTGGTATGCTTGTAGTGTTCTGTTTATGGGTATTTGAGGGGTTTTTAAAGTTTAATTTCTGCTGAACTGAAATATATGGTTCTAGGGAGCATCTCAAAAGGGAGGACTATATAAAWTTCCTTTCTTATCCTTCTAAGTGATTCTGCCTTTTCAGACCGTCATTAGCTTTTATGCAGTGTGCTATATTCATTTGTGCACTAAATTTTGACATATGTGTTATTCATRTTGTGATTGGTATTCAAGTTTTATCAATGATTTCAGCTTCCAAAAGAACATTAGAAAGAATAAGGAACGTAGTTTTGAATGCACTGGTACTCTGCATGTTTGTGTTGGGCATAAACCCAGACTTTTTTCATATCCTGTCTCAATCACTCTTGACGCACAAGCAAAATTGAATTAAGTCTAGAAGGATATTTCAGCAACAGCAAAGATGCATTCCATTCTCATTTGTTCCTTTTTGCCTCATCAGCACAAAAGACCGTATGTACAGGCCATTTCTTTTCCACCCTTCTCAAGTCCCCAGACAATGGTGCAGGACCAAAAGCATAATAGGAGGTGGGAGTTTTTATGCTCTAATTACTTCCTTCCTGTTTTATTTTTTCAAAAATAAAATAAAAGAAAAAAAAAAAAGAAAGAAAAAGAAAAAGGAAATAAGAATCAGCAGGTGATTCAGTGCACAGGTGACTGAAAGCTAAAATGTGACAGCTGGGAGATGCTTCCATGGCATCTTGTCTCCATGGCCTGAAGTTCAGGGGGTTAATATCTTTCCATGAACCTGTCTTCCAACAAGTGTCCCCTGGTATAAGAAGAAGCCTTTTCCCTTTTTTAGTGGATGATGGGAATCTGATGRCAAACAGCATCATGGAAGTCAAGCCAGAAAAAATGAATGGGAGTAAATACATCTCAAATAACGTGGGAAAAACTAACTTGACTTCCAAGTACAAGTTTGTGAGTTTTGGCTGACACTGGAAAAGCTTTTTGGTCAGACTCTTTCATTGGAAGTAAGTTTTTTTGCCAGAGTGGGGTGAGAAAAGCAGGTGGAAGTGGACATGAAGTGTTTATCACTGAAATATTTTTCTGTTGAAATGAGTTTTTGAAACAAAGTATTYAATCTTGTGCCTCAGCACCACATGAGCAGGATGTGGCAGAATGTTGTCATAGCACCACATGATCAGTATGAGAAGGATGAGCAGCCAAAACCCCAGCTACACATATTTTTGGGCACCTGTTAGTAGACACCGAAAGTTCCTTGGATTTTATGTGTAGCTGAAACAGAGAGCTGAGTGAAATACAATACTTGAAAACAATAAGGAAAAAGAAATCACTCCATATTTTGAGTGTAATAGAACRATATGCCAGCAGGCAGCAGGGATTCACAGAATGAGAGCCTCATGAAACTGTTATATATGTATTCATACAGACAGATATGTGAAAAAAATACAAGAATTTAGAATTTACGTGACGTTCTGAACAGAAGACAGTACTTGTTAGAAAAAGCAGTTAATTATTTTTTTATGTCACGTAACCTAAAAGTTGGATGAAGAAAAACTAAAAAAGTCCTGTCAGGTGGCTTTGCAGGAATCCTACAGTGCTTGTTTTTTAGGCACACTGTCTTACCCAGTACCAATTTTKAAGTTACTGCTTTTTGGTAATCCTTTGAAGGTGCCAAGTCAAGCTCTGTCACTTTGYTGTAGTGCAATTTATTGCAGGCTACGGAGCTGGACTACAGACTGGAATAAGCTCTAAGAAAAAGGTGAAAACCTCAATAAAGTAGCTCTGAAACAGAAACAGCAGAAGGAGATGCAGAAGGATCACTCTAGAAGTCTAGTTGCTTTATCCTAGTTGATTATTATTGTCATTTACACATGCTGCTGCAAATTATACCTAGACTGAGTAGGTATAATTTGAGACCTGCCCTGGTCTCAAATATTTGTTGTGTAATAAGCATCGTTATCTGCAATGTACCTCCTTTTCTTTGGTGTAAGAATACAGTCRTATTTGGAAGAGTGTAAAAGGCACYTCAACATATATTCATTAGYATTTCTTTCAAGGAGAGCTGCAGTCCTGCCTGGGCTCCYACAGATTCCCTCTARTACCTGAACCATATTTTCTGCTGGTTGGAGAGTAGRTTGGGTAGTCACATTCATATGAATGGGGGAATTAATGATAGCATCATACAGATGCTTACAGAAATTTTTCCYCCTGAGCTTGCTCTTGTGCAATTTATTATGAGGAAGACTATTCCAGGCCAGTACTTGCCCAGTGCTTAGTTACAACTGAGATTTTTTCAATCTGCTCTCTGCCTAGATATTCACAGTTTTCATGAAACTCAACCTTGAAAAATGCATGTATGTGTGTACTCTGTGCTTTATTTCTCTGCAACGATACCGCGTGGAAATGCACTTGTGTGTTCTGTGTAGAGAAYTGGGTTTGAATTTCCATATTCAAGGCCCAATGTATTTACAGTCTTCTGTGGTTTTGATTTTCACTGTAGAAATTCTCAMAGACAGGTTTACTGGTGTTTTATTATGAGTCATGGCAGTCTGCTAGTCTCATCTGTCTCTGCCTAATCTCATCTGAAAATTTCAAAGTAATATTGGGTTTCCTTTATACTGAAATTTTAACCTGTGGGATACAATATAAAGCATTAATAAGATATTGCCATTCAGCATGATTCAGTTCGACTGTTACACTTCCTTCGAAATCCACCCCAACATTCAGAAGYACTGAGATTTCTGACTCTGTGGGTAAGCTCAGCATTGAAATCCCTCTTATTTGTTTCACCATTTTGAACATTTTAACATATTCCACCACAAGGTCTCTYGCTGCACAGAAATATTTTAAATAGCTCTGTTAGAGCAAGTTCAAAGGATGATCTCTCTGACATGCATTCTTCAAAGCAAGACTACATTTCTCAGCAACAAAAAAAAAAAGTGTCTTACCTCTCCCCCTTCCTACTGTGAGTTGTGCCAGAGCTGTCATTTTTTCAGTAGGGATTGTTTATAAAAAGGACCTGTATTCTGCTGTTCAGCACAGTGGAAACCCTTGAGTTTTCAGTTTCAGTGTATAAATATTGATTTTTGTACCTCACCAGTTTTGTTAGTTAACTCAAAGGTTATAGCATTTTTTGTTGAATGAATGTCTTTAAGGAAATAAAATACAGTACCTTCCTGAAGACTAAATGCTTGTTTCAGAAACTGACCATTTAATCCCAGCAGCTAACTATAGCCTGTTTGGGGTATTCTATCTTGCATGTAATGTGTTTTGTTGCTTAAGAAAGCCATTGTCAAAAATTACCACAGATGACTGCTTATGTGTGAGCTATACAAAATTTACGCATAGGTTCAAGCTAAAGTCATCAAAGCCCTTGATTTTTGTTAGATAAGTAGAGCTATTCTTGTTGCATTTCTTACAGCAGTTTTCTTAATTCTTTCAACATATCTTTAGATTAAATGTAAGTTTTATTCCTCATTAGAAAGCACTGGATTTTGCAGGACACTCTTGATTTTAAAATTCTGTTTTCAGTACTTCAAGAAATTATTACAGAGGATAAGTTAGAATGGTGAATGGTCCCATGCTTTGATCCAGTGAAAGTGTTCTTCATAAAAAGCCTTTGTAGCTAGTTATCYGTGGAAAAACTGCACTTTGAACCTCAGGCTCATGCTGTGGGATTTGATTCCTAGAAGTCATATTTGTGGCTCAGTGACCAACCTTTGCTCCCCTTCCTGTGAACCTGACTTCAGAACTCCAGCCAGTTGGAAAGCACTTCTGTTACCAGAATGAGAACAGCCTCAGGCTTGCAAAGATTACAGATAGAGGATATTTGGCAATGTGAGAAATCATCCTCACTTGTGTATATTTCAACAGTTCTCTGAAAGCTCAGTTTTGCAGGTTGCTGAGCATTGCTCAGCCACCATCAATTCCTTTGGAAACCAGTGGACCAAACCCTCAGCTTTATATATTGGAGAAACTGCTGCTGTCCCAAATATATGCTTGATTGCTACACAAAAAAAAAAGATCACATCGAACATAGAGATGGTCTATATTTTCAGGTGTGCATATTTTAAGTGTTCAGTTCTGCCCAAAGCTATTTGGTACTMGGAAAAGTTTCTGATCAAATAGATTTGTGGGTGGTTTTCATGCATAGATTAGGAAGTTATTTTATTTTTTTCTTTTGACAGAGAGAGTAATTTGATTTTTCCTCATAAGCATGGTGTATCTCCTCCATTGATTAGTAAGTTGTAAAAAGCCACCTCTGACTTAGCAGCAATTCCTCTTTCAAGTATCTTCAGGTKACGTTTGATGAGTAGCACCAGTTGTGCAATACAAAGGGGTGGTAATATTTCAGTTACTCTGTACAGGCTGTCTCTGCCTCAAACTTGATGAAGTGAAGGCTTGATGGTGYTCACCAGTAAATACAAGAAACAGATCTTTATTGCATTGAGGAGATGGTGTAAAAAAACTGAGGAGAGTGAACCCAGCAATCCACGTAGCTCAGCAACACCTCCTGCTTTTGTCAAAAATTCCACAAGTTTGACAAGCACAAACAAGAGCAAGGGACAAGAAGGGAATGGGACATGAAAGGGTAACAAGTAGTCTTGTGTCTGCACTTGTCCTCATCCCATGTTCTTCCAGAGASCCTCACAAAATGTTCCACACCAAGCGAGGTTTTTCACCCTCTGAGTCCTGGAAGCTCATCCATAGGGTTTCCCAGTWACTCCCACAGTCTTGCATACATGGAGAATGCCAGCTCAAGGCTTTTTTTGTCAGAACACTTTTTGTGCATTAGTGAATCAAAATTTCAGCTTTGCAAGAAGGCACTCCCTGCTCAGAATCATTACTTTCTAAATGCTGTTCCTTTCATATTTAATTTTGTAGCTATTCAGCAGGACATCCACTTCTAGCTCTCTCCTTTCTCTGCCAGGCTTTCATTTCTTCCTGTTTCATCATCATCATGACCGAGGTATTTCACAGTTACCTGCAGTGTCTGCATGACTCAACTGCAGATTTTGTTTGGGGCAGCAATCTGACTCTGGTTGTGCAAGCCTATCTTCACAGATGCACTGGTGGCAATTTTTTCTACCTCTTAGTCCACAGTTAGGAGCAAATGTTTTTGCTATGCTATTTATTTAGTTAGAACCTGAGTGTTACATCTTTCCCTTTGGATTGTACCTGGACATAAAGAAGGCTCAACTTTTCACAGCTCTTTTAAAGTTTAATGTACTGCAGTTTCTTTGGTTACTGAAAGTGTCAACTTTACTATAAGGAAACAACACCTTGCAAGCTGTCTCAATGAAGATGAAGATATTGCCTCTCTGTAACTGTCTTCCTAATCCTTTAAGCCTTTCCCAGCCCAAATTYCTGTCAAATTCATAAGAATTCAAGAAATCTAGGACAACAACTTAAAACAATTACCAAGATCTGTCTCTGTTTGAATAATGCAATAATTGAATAAATATTGAAGTTAGGACTCTACATTTCTGTTTGCATTATTTCTGGCAACTTATCCTTCAAGAAGCCAAGGGGTTCATAAGTGAGAACTGCTGATAGCTTACGTAACCTTGTTTGGATGGTTGTTTTCATTGTGAATCTTTGCCTGGATGTAGAAACAAAAAAAATTTGYAGCTAAAATTCTGTTTGCTACATATTAAATTTTACGTTTTTGTAACTGTCTTTTATATGTGGCACAACTAGCAAAGAAGCTGCATCTGCATATATTATTTGAGATAACTTTCTATTTTTAAGGTAGGGGCTGTGTAAAAATTATTTGCATAGTGACTTTGTAATGTGGCAATGCTACACAAATCCTACTGTCAATAGAACTAGGAGGAAGAAAAACAATTGAGAGGGCACATTAGCACTCCAAAGTATATATTGCTAGTTCCAGAAGAAAATACTTGAGGTGACAAACACTGGGCAAGGTTTTCCTGGCTGCAGATAAAGTGAGTGCAGCTTCTCATTCCCAGTTAAAAGCAGTATTTGCAATTAAATTTCTAAAAGATACAGATAGATATAGATATATAAAGCAGAAACACCAATAACTATTGGCTTAAACTTTCTCAGTATATGTGCACCCCAGTCTCCTTCTTTCCAGGGTCTTTGCTTTGTACTGCTCAGCATCCATTTCTTGCACCTTTGGGAATCAGGGAGGGTAAAGACTTTGAGAAAGAGAGCACTTTTCTCCTTCTTTTGAAAGAAAAAGCAAATGTAAAAAACTCAAGCCAGACTTAAGGCTTAAAAAGAAGTCATTTGGGACAGGGGGCACTGACCAGGCTATACTGTTCCATCCCTCTGCTCTTGCCCTAAGTAAAGGCAGGGTTTCCAGCAGTGTTTTATGAAGGATATGCTGTGAGCAGTCAAGCTCCCATTCTGAGTTTGGTGTCCAAGCAGCAATATTCCTGACTTATTTTGAATCTTCTGATACAAAACACACTGCTTGTTTTGAGTAACATAATGCGTACACGAATCTATGTGTGAGCCTGTGCTGAACATAACCAGAGAAATTCTTATCTTTGACCATTTAGAGTGACCTAAATGAGATGTGTAGTGGACTCAGACTCTCCAAGACACCAAACTTCCACTGTGTTTTCTGTAACTCTTCACATGAATACCTTTGTGGATCTCAGTCTTGCCCTTTTGAYAACCCGAGCTGAACTGATGTACCTAAGCCTTGAAGCAACTACTGCACTGAAATATTATTTTGTGAATCAACATCTATCACAATAAGTCTTCTTTTAGTCTCAAGGAGCTATGCATCTTAAGATGAGAAGCTTCTTCAGAGAATCATTGATTATAAATACAATGCTTTTCCCTTCCTTTAGCTCTCGAGCAGCACCCTTTAGCACATCTGTTAGTCAGTGTAGAGAGCTAGGAACTTTCAGAAAGCCATTCAGTTATTAGATGGATCAAGGTACCCTCAGGTTTAAGAGGACAACATTCCCCTGGTAAATAAAGTGTTTTAATTTGTCCTGAAAAGACTTAAGAAATATTTCTGTAGGAACGTAATGACTGTTGCAAGGATCATAATAGTTTTCAGCTATGATCTTACAGACTCCTGGGCATCCCTCCTTAGGGATCAGTGAAAGGTAATTAACAAAAACACTGTTAAAAAATTTAATTTTGTTATCTAGGCATCCATGCATTCATAATAAAATTATTGGAGAATATAAACAGAAAAAAAAAACCCTGAAAAACACCGAGAGCTGCTTCGTCACAGCCAAATGATTTTAGCATGCCAGATTATGATACAATCAAAGATACTCCTTAAATAGCCCAGAATCAAATGGGTTTTTGTTGATACATGTAGAGACAATAGTTATCTTATACCACTTCCTCCTGGGATCTCTATTTCCCACGTTACTACATTTTCACAGGATTCACTGATGCTTCATTTCTCCTAAAACCAATAATCCTGAAATAGGTTTCTGAGTCAGTTCTTCCAATCTCATATTTATGAGTGAGAAGGGAGTTTTGAAGGGAGGTGTTGCCATTGTCCATGTGCCTGTCTGTAGCATCTGCTTGCCCAGGGGGCAAAGAGGGAGACCTTTCAGAGTCCAGTTCTGTGAGCTCATTCTGTTCACATGGATGGCAAAGAACACAAGTAGAAATCCACCTAAAAAGACAGAGGCAGTTCTCCTGAACAGACCACAGCCAGTGAAAGAAACAGTAACATTTAGAGAGATGCTGGAGGAGGTTTTGTGTTGAGGGCATGCTGTCAGAGAGGCAATCACCGATCCACCTTCATTTATTGCCCAGCAACATTGTGAGAGTATTCCCATTTCTCCTACCTGTATTCATTCAGATTTGTGCAAATTACCCTGCCTAAGGCTCTCATGACTAACCAAGAGGGACAATTTACATTAGCAGCTTTACAGAGAACTGTGTAGGTAGAGTGATGCAAACAGTTGAATAAGAAGAGATCACACAAAAGGATGTTGTTCTGAAAATGAAAATCTACAAAGGAAAATAAATCACCACCCCAACATGTTGGTTAACCTGAAGTGAAAATTGTGCTTATGCAACATTTGGRTGTTTAAACTTTTCATTAGAAATACAGCTAGTTTTACTCAGACGCAAACATTACAATTTACATGATGCTAATTTACAGCTGCCTAGATTTTTTCTTTTTCAAACACAGACAAAAAAAAACCCCAAGCCTTTGTACTAAATTTATTCATTCATGGTGAATTTTGCCAGGAAAGGACCACAGGCTTTTTTTCTAGGTGCTAAGGAGGAGACCTAATATCTGCAGTGTTTGGCTATGGTAAATGCTAAGTTTGAAAAGGTCTGTGATTTTTCATTTCCTCTTATTKTCTTCAGGAACATGAAAATGTTTCTGATGTGATTGTCATTGTCTTAAGAGGTCAAATGTCTAGTAACTGGAAAATGGGAAATGTTTGATATGGTAGCTTGATTCAGGCTTTGTGTATGCTTTGTAAATGGCTGTTTAGTTATACAGAAATAGAGACTTCAAATTAATATCTTGTCTTATTAGCACATGAAAATTCCATTCAAATTATGCAAAAAGACCATACTGCCTTGTCCATAAAATGCTCTTGGGGTATGGTAATCTGATAATAACCAAACCCCATGGAGTAGGCTTGTTATTTTTTATAAAATCTTATTAGTTATGTGAGCAAAAGTACGTGGAGAAAGATGAAAGATGAGATTGCTCATTTGGAACAGCTTCTCTTCAGGTTATTAATCTCTTCCCTTAAATGTTGATCAGCTACTCTGAGTTCCTCAGTGAAATAATTTCTAGGARTAAACCTACATTATCTGTGAGCAGTATGACTTGATGGAGGTAAGGAGAATGATGCAAATCTTTGAATTTTCTTAAAACAGAGAGTGATAGAGAGATTTGTCTGTTTTGGTTTGTTTTTTCGCCTTTCCTTTTGCCATGCAAACTTTGCCATCAGGTAGTCTTGGATTTTGAGCAAGTTGTTTTTCTTTTGAGGGATGTGTGTGTGTGTGTGTGTGTGTGTCAGAGATTTTAAGTGCATGTGGACAGTTTTTCAAAGGAGCTTAAGACCTAAAATCACTTCCTGTGTCAGAGGCTAAGATCAGGGCTCACTCTGATGAGCTTTTATAAAAAGCTGAACATAAAAGTAGGGAGTCAAACTCAGATCTCAGGTGGTATGAAATCATGCTCCATAGATGGATTCTCCAAATAGACCCAGGAAAACCTTTAAGAGGCAGATACTTCCCTCTAGGGCAGCCCTTTAACAACCCATTACATTTTCATGAAAGTGATTGCTGTTAGCTATTAAATCAGTGAACTGTTCTTGGCCAATATCCTTTCCCAGTTCTCAGAGGCCTCTTGAGCATCAATATGTAATACTGGAAGAAAAAGGGAACAGTAAAGTCAGAGTTCATGTGGCTCACTTCTTCTCTATCCCTATGTTTACAGATTGTAAGGTGGGATCTCTTTGAAGTCATTTGTAATTCCCCCAGAAATTTTCTGAAATCTCCCTCCTTGTGAAATAATTCTCTAGTTCTCTACCCTGCAAAAATGTTTGGATGGTTGTTCTGAATCACCAAATGCTGACAGGTAAAAAAATATGGTGATCTCTGTCACATGATGATCCTTAGAAAGGCAAGGAGTTCCACAGTCACGTCCAAGACCGAAAGAGGGCTGCTGGTCTTCTGCATTTATGGCAGCATTTGCAAGCTTTTGGGTGGCATCAGGAGCATGCTAACATTTTGAATTATGAACTCACCTGTTCATCCATCATTTAAAACTGCCTGTTCTTGAGCAAATCCTACTCTGGTTTGAGAATTGTGGTCTCCTCTGAATCCTGTGTGTGTCTCTATGTAGGTATGGACAAAGTCAGTGGGCATCTTAAGTGAGGAGATTTTTCTTCCCTCTTCCAAATTTGTTTCACCTAAAGGGAAGGCTCACTACAGACCAAACAACTAATGTGTGTATTTCAATCAAGTGAGGCACTTTAGTCAGCAGTTCCAAGAKTCACTGAATTAAGGTCATTGACAATGCTAATTAACATTAAGCATTCTGAGCACTAAATCTTTCCACCTATAGAGAAGTTCTTCATGAATCATGTTTCAACGTTAGAAATCTTTAGAAGTGAATTATGATAGTGGGAGTTCTGCTGCTGCTTTGGTGGAGGGAGGATACATCAGGGATATGTCATAAATAACCAGAGATTGTTTCATGGTTCACACCCTGAATTTTGGTTGATGTGATTACTGGTTTGCGCTTTACCCTTGTCAGAGTTTGGGTTCTTTTTGGGGTTTTTTGGTTTGGGTTTTTTTGGNTTTTTTTGTATGAGTATCATAACTTAGTTTTCTAGCAATAAACCAGGAATTGACATGTTCTGACTGAAAGGGTTATCAAGCATTTGGGAACAGGCTGCCCAGGGACATGGTTGAGTCACCCATCCCTGGAGATATTTAAAAGTCATGGTAAAGTGACACTGAGGGACATTGCTTAGGGATGGAGTTGGCGGTATTAGGTAGTGGTTGGACTCTATCATCTTAAGGGACCTTTCCTACCTAAATATTTTTATGATTCTATCATGCATTTTTAGGGGGAGTGGCTTGAATTWTGTAATCATAAGTAGTTATCAAAACCTATATAAGTATTTATAACAAGTTTAAGAAACTAATGGAACAAAACTGAATGGGTAAATTAAYGAAGAAAGGCAATATTTCAGTCCTTAGTTCTACATTAACATTGTAGAGTTTTATCTTCCAACACATTCAGCACAATCTTTTAAAATAGTAAATTATATTCGGAAATTTATTGTTCAATCGTTATTATTCAGCTGTATTCAATTAAATTCATGTTGGTTCTCTTTTGGTGCTTTCACACCTAATTTTCATTTTAGGTCATAAGAACCATGAAATTATTCTACCTGGTTAAACAAACGTACAAGAAGAGAAAATAATACCTACATTATATACTTACTCAACATAACCTATAAATGATTCTGTTTGTTCTTTCATAGAATTTTGTAGCATTTATTTTAAATTCAAGGATTATGAATACTTTTGCCCCTTGTGATAGTGTACAAACATAATGTTTGAACTTTTGAAACTTTCTTTGGAGGGAAGGGTTAAATATTTTGTCTTGAGTTCTTTGAAGGGTAATATGGGTCATAAAGCARAACACAGTTCTGGTTAAATCATCTGGTTAAATACRTTTTGAAGTGACCTGTAGAAGATACAGACAGGTTTTGATGCTTTCTTTGTTTGGGTAGSGGTTTTTTTGGKTTTTTTTTGCTTTACATCGGAACATTAAACTTTCACATGTTCARTCCTGTGTMATCGAGATAGCCCATGTTAGTGGGGCACCAAAGTGGCATKTCCAGTTCTGAACTGTCAGTCCAGTTGACAAGTACGTGTCCTGTTGACTGCTTCTGTCAGGAGAAAGGTGGTGATGGAAACTGTGGTATTTTTTTCACTAAGTAACATTTCAAAATGTTTCATTGGTTTGAATAACTATTTTCCTAGTTTTTCTAATTTTCAACATCCAAGAGGAGTCTAATTTGACTGGATGTAAATATAAACTATATTTTCTCTTTCCAAACTAACCCTTCTGTAATTTGGCATGAAAAGCTTTCTCTTCCATCTTCTCTACTACTATTACYGTTCTTATTTGCTTAATAATAGTAGCTTTCTCCTTGTAGTCCAGCTAGGTATTATTCTTCCCTGTACTTATGTCCATTCTCAATTCAAAGGAGAATTAGTTGTTCTTCATATCTACATTTCCCAAATCTTTAGGCAGCACAATGGTTACAGAGTGTATTAGGACTCCACTTTGACCATGAATAATTCATGTCAGCATGCTTTCTTTCAGTTTATATTTGACTCAGTAGAACAATTCAGAAATAGGGATGCTAAGACTAGATTTTACTGACMGTTCAGGAAGAGCTATTGGATATTGCTTTTAGGGTATTTAAGAACATTCAGTTTTATTCAACTTCTGGTCAGGTACCGTGCCTGAGGTTTCACAACCTGTCTCTCTGCTGCATCAGCCTTGTGCTACCAGATACCGTTCCAGTGACTCCAAAGAAGTTTTGCATTGTACAGCAGGTTAATCTGACAGGTCATCTGGTCCAACTAAGTATGATTTTTGAGATGAATTGTAAAGACCTAGAGTGTCTTTACATTAAAAATTCTTTTTTTTTAAATGAATTATTTTTATATGTAATTATGCTTTCATTGTTTTATCAGATGTAGTGATAGTATCAGTTACCTAGAGTGGGTTGTTGGTTGAGAATCASATTTTGCTAATTATGATCCAAGTACTATAAAGCGATACTTTAGGTTGAATGATTCATCCTGGGAATTGTATTTTAGATGAACAGTGTGATGATAAATGAGCTGATTCAAGCTAACCTTGTTCATGTGGCTAGCTAATAATAATAATAATAACCTCTCTGTTGGCCCGCATTGGCATTCCTGACAAATGCAGCCAGATGTAGGGTTACTGTTTTCATGGACTTTGGGGTTGATTTTCTTCTTGCATTTTTTCACCTTCTTGTGACAAACTAAAAATYATATACTGGAGCTAAGACTTATAAGAGGAAGTTAGTATCCTGTATGTCAAGAGTACAAGAGTTAACTGTTAAACAGATGTTTGAAGCTCTGACACAAGCTTTGTTGAAYTAATTATTCCTGCTTGCTGTGCTCAAGTTATTATTGATGTCCTGTRTTTGAAATTACATAAAAAGTATGGTATTTTCTTGAAGGAAGCGTCTGTGAGATTCATTATTGGATAGAGTTGTTGACTGATTTAGGAGTTTCAACACTGCCCTTTTTCTGAAGCCTTGGCAATCTGCTGAAATGAATGACTGATTGTCAACAATACCTCCCCTTTAATCCTCCGTCTCCTATTTCTTTGCTTGCTGATGTTTTTTACACTAATTTGGAGCACTTCTGCCATTCTGAGAAGCTCTTAGCTCATCAGAAACCTGTGTAACTCAGGAGCATCACAGTGCAGTGTAGTTAATAACACCTTCTCATGTCGTGCATTTGGGACTTTTAATAATCTCTTTTTAATTTTTTTCTCAACCTCTGAATGTTCAGTGTATTTGAATAAAGTATGTTTTGATTTTCTATCTATTTCCTACTTGTAGAACATGGAATTACAGGCTGTGTACAATCTAAGCCATGGCTGGAACATTGCAGGAGAAATGTTTTCATTGGCTGGTTGGACTAAGTCTGGTCCCTGAGCTGGTGCATTTGGGTCATGAGGGCAAGAYGTGAATTTTGATTTTTGCAGCACTCACCATTTCCCAAGGAGCAGGGAGAAAGGGTCTACTCTGTATCATCCTTGCCTTGGTGAAAGCATTTCATCCCAGCATGTTTCACCAAACCTCCTCTCTCGCATGGTTTTCCCTAGAGCTAAAGCCTTGCTCATGGCTCCTCTTGTTTTGGTGTGCCCTTCCTGCTGCCTCTCCTGCTGCCTGCCTGTGGCCACAGCAGGGGATTAACTCTGTGCTGACTTCTAAGCTGATATGCCATGCAGCCTATTACTTCCTGTTCTGTTCCATGTGCCACTTGCTGGCAGCTCACTGCCCAGAGATAAGTCTGGAGGATGTGTGTTTCACAGGTATCACACAGAGCATGAAGATCTTTTYCATTTCCGTAATGGTTTTTTGCTTTTCTTTTTGAAAACAATGCTACTATTATTTTCCATGAAAARATGTCCGAATAAACACTTTTCCTCCATCAATGTTCTTTTGTTCTTTTGTTTTCCACCTTTTTTTCATATATATATGGTATACCTCCCTCCTTCCACAAACAAATCTTAAATCCAAAAGTCAGGCAAATATTTTTATTTTACTTTTTGTCACTGTCATTTGTATGCTTTGGTTACAGAATTTTATATAATGGAATGTGGGGACTTTTCATGGGCCAACTAATTTTAATAGGAATATGTTCTGTGGGAGAACCAATGTAAAAGTTGGCTTGTGCAGTGACTCTCTGTTGTTAAAATACTTCGGAATATAGTAGTAGTAGTAGTTATGGAATGGGAAGTGGATAAAAATTTTCAATTTATAGCCCCTGATGTTTGAATTCAACTTCATCATGACTAGCAGAAAATGGGACATACTCACAGCACTGCAGTGAAAACTTCCCTTCTTACTGTGGCAAAGAGAAAATGAAAAAAATGTGGAGAGGTAAGATAAACAGGAAATTTCACTGCAGCATTAGGCACCAAGAATAGTGAGGTACTATTTTGAAGAAAAACATTGCAAATGCTGTGGCAACTGGAATTATCTTTGAATCAGTATTCATGAAGTTTATAATTAATTAGAATGTGTTGTTACTCTTGCAGCTGAATTTTAACTCTACAGCATTTTAGAACACTCTTTTTTCTTTGACCTAAATCCGTCTAATTTTTTGTCTTTGTTAAGAGCACAGAACAAAAACACTATTGTGTCTTGGGCTGTGCTCAAGCAGATCAAGTAAGTTTGCATTGCTAAGCAAAGCCATATATATTTTAGTCATCCCAGAAATGTTTGAGCTTGACACAATTAAGTGAGATGAGTGTCCACGTGATGGAAATGTTAACTGTTTTTGCTTAAACCTGTTTGTAAAACAGACAGTCTTAGGGGAACAAAAGAGAGGGACAAATCTGAAAATGTAATCAGGCAAAATAACARGTTTAGAGAGGAGAAAGGCATTTAATTTGTAGATGTAAATGAAATATCATTACAATTCTGTGTCTTTGGGAGAKTTCTTAATTTAGATTGGTTAACGTTAGCATTTCTTCAGGATGATTTAATATATATGTTTGAAAGCTTCTTTGTTTTTCTAAGCTGGAAAATTACTCAGAAGAGTATGGCTGCATTCTTGCAGATATAATACAATATACACTTCCCAGTCGTGTGATTTAGATTTCTATTCTAACCAGAAGAAAAYGGAATACATTTTTAAATGCTGTGAAAAATAACAAAACACCCTATGTGCTAACACATTCAAGACAATTGCTCATGATGCTATTAGATTCTGTTTCGTTATTTGAAAATTAGTTTTATTTATTCCCTTAAAAAGACTTGATTTTTATTAAAAACATGCTGGGTTTGTTGAGTTTTTTGCCATGAGAGCAAAGATCTTTGATCAAGTGATAGGGTAGGATCACCAGTTGCCTTACAAGCTTTCATCCAGGCATGCCTTGCTGATAGCTCAGGTTCTGAGTGGGAGAAAATGTCTTTTCAATGCCKGGGTGTGTGTCACCATGTGCTTACAAGGCTGGTTCTCTAAATAAGCTGTAAGCCTGAAGACCACCCAATGCCAAACCAGAAGAAGACGCTGMTGCCTGCTAAGAAATGGGGTGGCCACCAATTCTTTTTAATGTGGCTGATGAGCTGGGAATCTAGGACAAAGGTTGATGTAAAGGATTGAGTATTTCTCGTCAGGAGTGTGAACCAAACAGGAGTAACAGAACTGAGAAAAGGAAATTTGAAGGCTTTGGAACAGAACAGATCCTGCAAACTGCAGTGCATATTGAATGTTCATTGAAGAACCTTCAGTCTACAGCAGAGACCTCTGGTTCACATCTTTTGCAAGATGCAATACTTAGATCCTTCTCCAAATAAAAAAAAAAATATGAGTATGTTTTAATCTTTTTTAATAAGACTTTTTTTTTTTCTATCTTCAAAACTTGTACTTGCACTTTTTCGTGAAAGATTTTTCTACACTGGATTTACAATTTGTTGCCAAAAGTGGAAACAACTACTTATAGAAATTTCCTAGGAGTATCTGTAGCCACTGGACGTCTTGCTTCTGGGCTATGTTTACTTTACTAGCCTCCTACAGATAAACCTGTGGACAAATAAAACACCTCTGAAATGCTATGGACATCAGAAGGGAGAATTGTGCATAAGAACAATTGCATGTTCAGGATCTCACAGCAAAGAGAAGACACATGACAAGCTAGAAATCCTGCTCTTGGTTTCTTGTCTTCTCCCATCTGGATCACTTTCTGTGAATTGAGGTACAGAGGTAGAGAGTTAATTTTACTTCCAGGAGAAATATTTTCCAGGCAGATTTAAGGAAGATGTAACTCCAGACAGAACTTTTTGGTATCTTGGCTGTATGTACAAATGCTGGTGTAGCTATAATGGAGTGAATTCCATGAGGTGGATTATTTCTGAAGGTACGCGAAAAGAAAGGAAGGTCTGCTCACCCTATTTCAAGATTGTTTTATCACATTTTATTCCRCAGGGAGAAATGCATTTATACTCACATGGTTTTAAACTGTGACCCAGATAAAAAGAGGTATGTATCATCTTACCACACTTAAGCAACCCAGTCTCCTTCTCATGGCTTTTGTTATTTTCTTGGACACATTCTGTCTTCCTCCATGACATTTTCTGGTTTTAGATGGCTTAGAACCATGTTGTCTTTTGGACAAATGGGCTTCAGGTGTCCTGATGATCAAGTAGCCTAATTGTAAATGTTGGCAATGCTGTTTCAAGTGTGATTGTATATTTGTCATGGATGTACATTATTATGCTCTATATTTTGTCCTTTTTTAAACTTTGAATTGGCTGATGGTTTTGTCATCTGCCAATTTCTTTTTCTGTTGTTTTTTTCTGACAGTCCCTGGAGTTTTTCTAGAGTTAGCCAAGCACAGTCACAATTGACATTATCTTGTGTTAGTGATAGTCCTTACTGTGAGTGGGAGGTTAAACTAAATGACCTCCGGTGTTTTTTTCCAACCATTATTTCTATGATTCATCAACTATTAGTCATTCCTTTTCACTGTATCACAGGTGCTTAACTTCATGTGTTTCGTGTGACTTCTTAACGAGTTTGTGATGGAGAGGGAGGTCATTTCCTGTGGTTCCACAGGAGGCTGAGATCTCAAGAGATGCCAACTCCTGTTGCTGGCTGGKAATGCCCCATTCAGATGGCACGTTCTCTTAGAAAAAATCTGAGTTCTGTAGCTGGTGTCCTGATCTCTCCCTCATGGAAAAATTATTAGACACTTGCAGTGATGGGGGAGACCTCAGAAACTACGTGTTCAGATTTATTTCAGTGTTTTTCTGAAAAGCTTCACATTTTGTGCACAGATCCGTGAGGGTGAAGCTTGATCAGGTAGATGAATAGTAGAGRAGAAGGAAAGAAGTTACCTGACTGGAGAGCAGGAACAGTAGACAGTAAGAACTTAATCCACTGGRATTTCTCCTGTGCAATGCCAGCTGCAATGTTGACAAATCAGTGTAGTTATTTGAGACCTAGACCTTTGATATTTGCTTGAAAAGGCATTTGCAGAACTGTAAATGTGCTACATGTATTGCTCTATTTGTTGGGCCAAGGTGTGGTATCTCACTGAAGACTCCAGCAGACCCTCTACCTTTCACATTCCAAGAGATAAATATGTTATGGGTGGTGGGGAATGGAAAAGTGAGAATCAGTTGGAGAATGACAGAGGTTGTATAATGAGCTGAAGATAAAAAATGAATAAAATTTAAATGAGTATCTTGGCTGAGTGAGAGACAGATGGAAGAAATCTACAAATTTTGGGGGTGTGAAAGCTCTCCTGGAAAATGCAGCTCTGTTGAAATCAAAATACTTTACAAAGCAGGTCAACTGCAGTAGACTTTCACTTCAAAAAAATAAAAAAGGCTGTCAGACAGAACACATTTTAATATTTTGGAATACATCTTTTTTTGATTCTTAGTTTTGAAGTGATCCTTTGGATTCATTTTTTTATCTATTTTGATTTATTTAGAAATAAGTGTGAACAATAAACAAATAATCAAAGGAGGCAYGGAATTTTCCTTCCAAGATTATTTGAAGTGTTTCAGTTTTGATGTAATTTGGAGCAAAGCCAGAGTATAAAATCCTTGGAAATTGCTGTCATCCATTCAGATCCCAGGGGGCCTGAGAAGGGCTCTGTTCTGTATCACACTTCAGCTGGTATCTCTTGAGATGCAGAAGCACCAGTAATTGCCAATAGCTGTACTACAGCTCATTTGCTTTGCACTCTGGATTGCAAGGGATTGAATGTGTGAGCRGTTTCAACATCCTGCTATGCCCCATGTCCAGATCTWGCGGTKCCACTTCTCCTGTCACACTGCTCTGAAAAGTAGAAGCCTTCCTTTTTTCCCCACATGATGCAACTAATCTCCTTCAGGATCAAAACAATTGTAAAGGGGAGATTTTCCTATTAACGCTTGCTGGGGACTRTATAAGAGATTTAATAGAGCTTTTCGTTCTCTACCTTCCTTTTTCCATAAAATCCAGACTGAGATAAGTGCTGACTGCTATGCCTTGCAAGAAACAGCCCAGTTCTGCTATTGGCTRTGAACTAATTGTTGTGTGCCATTGAGAGATTCTTCCCGTGTTTGTACATGAAGGGTTCTGTGATACAATCTGGTGTTTGAGTGCTTAAGGGATCGTTTAGTGCTGAAGAAGTCATTGTTCTTGTGGGAATTCACAGAAAAAGTGTCTTGGAAAAGTGTTTGCTATCACTGCCTAYTTAACAGCCTATTATAAACCTTTTGCATTGCAGTAAGTTGATTCGGGTTTTCTTTTAAGAGACAAATTTCCTTGTCTTTCATTTTGTCTTGTAGGTAGGATATTTAAAGAAAAACATAGTTAAGACCTCTTTTAGAAGTCAAACAATTGAATGAGCTTCTCAACTGAGTGGAGAAAAAAAAAGTGGAAACTGGAGGAAAAAAAAAGAAAAAAGACTTGTAATTGTCATCCTGATTCTCGTCATGCAAAGCAACCTTTGGATTTATCTGGTGTGAGAAATTTACCATGATCCATTCAGCACTTTTCTGCCCACTTTGATGCAGTGCTGTCGTTACTGTGAAATCCATGTTCAGGGGCTTTTTTCCTTTCAGGCATGCACATTGCTCCCACTGTGGATAATTGGTTATGTATGGGTAGCATGAGAAGAAGATTTTTCTAAGTGCTTGCAAAGACCCTGCTCTGCAGAACTGCAGTAAATAGCTACTTTAGCAGTCATTTCAAAAACTAGTTTATTAGTTTGTCCTTTTCAGATGTGTCAACCTCTATGAKAGCAAGTACAAATTGCTTTATTATTTAAAGATATCGTCTGGTATTTTCAAGTGCAACTCAAGAACTTTGTGCGCATTCAAGATCAGTAGCCAATTTGCTTTGGGGAATGGAGGAGCTCGGTGTTCCACCCAGCTATCTCTTCAGTAGATTCCTTACTAGGAAGGAAAGTCATTTTAAAACTTAAATTTAAACCTTGACTCAAGTTAACTTAAAACTCAAGTTAAAACTTGAGTTCTTCTGTTTGGTTCTGTCTGAAACAAACGTTGCTCTGCACCACAGSTGATGTCACTCCTGTCTGGATCACAGCCAGGGGAGTTGGTCTGTGGATTCCATGTGTGAAATGGAGACTGATGAGTTTTTCAATAGAAATGCTTTTTTAAAATAGAAAATACTTGTATGTTTGTGCTTTGCACCACTTTAACTGGGATTCACTGGGTTTCAAGTAAAAGGTTTTTGTCATAAATCATAAAGAGAATATTCTATGGTATTAGTAGGGTTAAATATTTTGAAATTATATTGTGTTTTTAAAATTTGAMTAAATTACTTGAGGGTAAAGAAGGAAAAGAAAGATTTTGCATTCCTATATCTGTTCAGGGAAGGACTATTTTGTCTTTAACAGATAATTAGCATACATTACATGGAAATTTGCCAAAGCTACAGGCCGAATTGCAAAGTCACAATTAGAGCTACYACTGTAAATAGCACAAGAACTGGAGTTTCTTCCAAATAAAACATTAGGAAGTTCAGATTTTTGATTTTGTTCTTTGGGTTTGGTTTGGTTTGGTAATGGRAAGAATCAAGCTGGATATGAAATAAAAGCCATTATGTACGAGAAGCATCTAACTGATTTACATCTCTTGAGTGAATGGCTCAGATGCACTTTGATGTCAAACTTCATCTCTTTGTGCATGACAAAGGGATTTTCTAATTGTGGATGCAAAGAAGTAGCCAGAAATCTGTGCCAATCTAATGACAAAGCAGGTTATCAASTCAGTTCATTTAGCACTAAGATCAGTGTAATTCCAAGAGGAGAGCCATTGAGGTTTATTAAATTTGTCTAACAATATTAGCCATACTTAGTTTAAAAAATACATGTATTATTTAAGAAATATGTACAATCTGGAGCTAATTTGCTTTCAAATTGCTCCTGTGAAAAGTAGTCCTTTATGATGATTTCATAAAGCCATTAAATGGCTACACCAAATGTATTATTAAAGTGCTTGAGGATATATTTCATACAGCAGCAGGGAGCAATGTAAGTTCCTGTTGTGATGCTTTGCCATTCATGAGAAAAAATGTTCTTTTTTAATATGTAAATACTGAATTTGTAAAATGTAGAAAAGCTTAAAGATCCTAGGAACTCCAGTTCAATGCTTATCTTGTAGAGATGCCCAAAGGAGGTGCAGATGAGCCCTTTGAAAACAGATAAGCAGAACAATTTGGTTCATCAAGCATGGTCATGGAGGAGGCTCTTCAAAGTGATGGAGACACATGCCTCAGCCTCCTTCTGACCAGTACATGTTTATCAGAATTTATCTCTCCTGAGGTGGCCATCAGGAGTGAGAAGGACTGTTTCTTGTCAGCTCTGGAAGGACTACTTCTTGTCTGCTGTCTGATTTTGTCCTGGCTGACTGCAGACCTGGGAGCAGCTGTGCTCAGGGCTTCTAGGCTCAGGGCTGCTGGAATAGATGCAAAAGTCACAATCCTTGGTCTTCCAGWACTGCTTGGTCCTGATCTAAAATCCCTTCACCGAGCAGACCCTGCTGACTCAAAGTGGCTCTTGAATGATCCCAGCCTTTTCTCAAGACGTATTTTGGTAAATCCATCGAGCATCAGCCTCAGGAAGCAGAGGTCACATTTTTTGGCAAATGTTCTGCAGATGTGTCACTTCTGACTGCTCATGGTGGCTGATATTCAGAACTGTGCTTGTTCACTATAGTCTCGTAAATGAACAGTCACAAACACACCTACATTTCTAGGCACAATGTGAAGATAAATACCTAACTTAGATCTTCTCAAAAATTAAAAAAAAAAACAATTAGTTCATGGCATTTTGACCTTCTAGAAGACATTTAAAAATATTCCTTAGTGACTGAGGATTTTCCTTTTTGAACCTGCATCTTCTGTATCTTGTGCTGATATTTCCCGTGAGTCACTTAATTGATGCTTCACAGGAACCTTTGTGGAGTGAGACGAAGCTGTGCAGCAGTCCTGAAGCCCATGGATAATCAGAGGGAGCATGCTGAGAGGTTACATTAATAGAGATACCAACTGCTCTGTTAAAAACCTTGGCTTGCCCCTGAGTCTGTCAAATATTTCTGCAGTATCTTGCCTCTTTTCAGTACCCCTAGACAAGCCGGAGCCATTGCACTGAGTAAGCAGAATTCCTTTTCAAAGCTTTGCTAGACTTTCACTGCTATTTTTGTACTAGAGAAGTCCTAAAAGAAGTGCTCAGAATTCATTGATTCTATTTTTTTCCTGCCAAACATCTGCAGAGCTTTTACAACATTTCAATATATTTATTTAGTTAATCGTATGGATAGAAACCCATATTTCTGTCAGGGACATTTCCAGCTCAGTGGTCCGCCTTGGAGAGTAGGAAAGTATAAAAATAGATTTACTGGAATCTATGTGAGTGACGYGAGTATCTACTCCCAGGAAATATATCTCATAATGTCATTTTTATTGCAGTTTGTGAGCATCAAACACACTTCAAGCTTCATGTGTTGTGAAGACAGAGCCATGGCAGGGCAACGSGAAGAGGGTTTAAATAAATTGTGCTACTTTTAAAAATTCGATCACAATAATAGTAATATAGCTTGCTGATTTTTTAATAAGTGCAAATACAGTAATTTTTGCTTATGTTCAACTGTGTCCATGAATCAATTCTAATTTGTTTAATGGGTTGAAAGGGCTACAGTTTTCAGAAATAAAAATGTATTTTCAGTAGGCTGAAGAGTCAGCATTCTTTATGGAAAGGGTAGCCATTTTTTTCAAATTCAATTAATAATGACAATACTGATTTAATTGCAGGAGGAATCTGCAATCCCTTGGATATGATGGAATTCAGTTCCTTTTCCACTTGTTTCATGGTGATCATGGAGCAAAGAWAACCTTAAACATGTTGAGTTCTAGGTTTTCCAGAACTCCTTAAAGCAGTAGTGAGTCAAAGCAATTTTGCTGATGGTTGGATGAGAMCCATGTGTTGTATTTACAGACCTTTTAGCTATTAAACTACTAGTTCAGAACAATTTTCTTCTTAAGGGATTAGTTCTTTTGTAAATAAGTACGTGTTACTGATATAACTTGTTGATCCTAAAATAACTGGGMACAAAATAAGTAAGGAGTTCAAACAACTGCTTTTAGCAATAAAATCTTTCAAAGGAGATAAAGCATAAACAAGTTATGATTGCATTAAAAAATATCATAAAAATAAAATTAAATTTGTTCATTCATTTTGTGATGAAAAAGGCCCCCTGATGTAACAAAACCTCTCGCAAAAATTAACCCAAAAAATTATGAYACCCATGATTTTGATTTGGTTTTATGAAAAGGCAATTCTTCTTCACAGGATAAGGAGAATTCTTGTCTTTTTACATACAGAAGTGTCCATTTTGGAAGCCATACAAAAGAAAAAGAAGTGGATGAGAGGGCCACCAAGTAAATAACGCACTACATACAAATTCTGTTAAAATACAGGGGTTTTCTCTTGGCTACAGCTATTCCTCATTTTATTATTATGTTTACTTATTTCAGCTTGCATCAGTCAYACAATGTACAGAACTGCTTTCTGTAAGCTTGTTTTTGCACAAACTTGATGAAGAGAAATACAGAATGACAAGATAATATGAGAACACAGTAATCCTGCTATGTGAATCCAGCCTTTTATGTGGATGTGGCCAAGTGTTGTTATTTTTAGTTAAGGTCAGCTAGGTTTTTTTGGTCCTAAATCCTTCTGTTACAGATCTTGGAGAATTTGTCGGGTTTTTGACAAGAGCTATTCAGTTGTTCTGTGTTAATGTAGATCATCCCTTCTAGATTTGCAGAACTGYTTAAGGCTTTAAAATCCCCTTGTCAGAAGTGCTGTAGGAGCCACGATAAGATGTTTTTCCTGACATAACTTCCATTTTTCAGATCTTACTGTCTTGAAAACAGCAGGAGAAAAAAAAAATCACTCTCAAGCAAAACAAATTGACATACAGCAARATTTATCCTATCCTATCACTTTAAAAAAATGAAGCATATGACTTTTCTTACAAACCAAGGGGCAGAATCACTCCTACATTAATTTTTATCACTCTTTCTGCACATGTTTCTCTTGTTGCGGCAGTAAATCTTTGCCTGTGTGATCTGTCATGCTACAGGGTTATCTTCTCTAGCTTCAGGGATTTTGAAGTTTATTGTTGTCTTCACCCATGATTCAGAGGGCAGTGGGGCCTGYGCAGTGAGCAGAGCTCTTCCACAGCAGCCAACTGTGGTGAGTCACTGAGGAGGGCAGTACACACAATCCACCATCATCGTGGGTGGGTGAATAGCAATAATGGTGAATAGGGATTAAATAATCCATCTTTCCCCCCCCGCCCCTAGTCCTTTATGGATGGTTTTTTTGTTACAGAATCCTCAGAGGAGGGCATTTCTCTGGCTGACCTGCCCCGTCCTTCATTTCCAGGCAGCTTCACAGCCGTTTCCAAGCTGGACAGTTCCCATAGAATGTAGTACCTTTGCTGAGTTGTTTCTTTGAAAGCAGTGACCCTAAATCAGTGATGCCTAAACATGCATATGCTTGATTACAAGAAACATTTCTAAGTGGGATGATTCCCCCACTGGCCAGCTGTTACAGGAATGGGATTTATGATTTTCATTTCCTGACTCCAGCAGCTAGGTAACCTTCATAGCATTTCCCTTTTTACTTTAAGAGCTTTTTGGACATCTGAAATTTTGTTCTTCCTTTTTAGACTGACTCTTGAATTCTACCCTTTTTAAAAATAGGTGTAAATCCTGTTGAAGTTTAATTTTTTGAGGGACAAAAGTTCTCATATGTTCTCCTGTCAATGAAGCTTTTTTCTTCCAGATTATCTGGTCTTTAGGTTCCTGTGGACCAGTTGCACATTTTTTTTTCTGATGGAAAAAAAAAACAGTGAAATACTGTAATATTTTAAAAGTTTTTTCTTTATTTTTAGCTGTACATATGGATATAATTTGTCAGCATTTTCTAACACCTCTAACTTATTTTCTAGTGTATGCCAGTTATGGGACTGGGGTGGCTAGACCCATGCAAAGCCACCCAGGGTGATGTTCATTTTCAAGAGGCATCCTGGAATTGCTCTGATGTTGTAAGAACCACTTATTTTCTATTCAAAACACAATCATGGCATGGTGTTCATCACCTGAATAAGATGTTCTGGTGATTCTGGTCCTAGTCGTGTAGAGAACATGGTAAACATATCTCCAGAGGCAGGTCTGCAGATCTGGGGTTCCCTCAGGATATCATTTTCAGGCTGCATCATTATGGCAGTTCAGTTCCTACAGTGAAAATCTTGATCTTGTCTAACAGTTTTGGAACTGCTAATCAGACTGGGATGAGGCAGTAAGGGCTGCTCCTGGCTAAACGCTGCTGTCCTGCCGCTGAAGCTGACAATACACGTTTTTCTCCCCAGGAGTATAATTGGATTGCAGGCTTTTGTAGAAAACTACAAAGTGGTCTGAACTTCCTCTCAATGAATTTCTACTAAGATTTTCATTTCAAACAACAAAAAGAATACAGAACATCAACTAACAAGGCTACGTGGTATGACCTTGCCCATGGAGAGCAGCTGACTGTTGCTGTCCAGGAAGTTTTACTTTAACAGAAAGCCTTTGAACATTAGTGATGCTGAACCGTAGCATAACAGAGCCTCTCCAAAATCTGAGAGATCTTTTGTGTACTGAATACTGAAGTAGATTGCAGGAGTAGTAGTGCTGTTTTATACAAATGTTAAAGCTACATATGTTGCTAAATAAAAACTACTCATAGGTTTATAAACATGGCTCTGTAGGAATGTGACAGTACTTCTGATGACTCTGAACATCGCRTTTTTTATTTGATGTTTCTTTTCTGTTGGCAGACATATCAACTTAAAAGTAGCCATACGGTTCCCAGTTGATTATGAATTTGAGAGGGCTGTTGCACACTGCTTCATCTAAAAGTCTAAAATAAGTTACTCCAAACCTATTTGCTCAGAAGTTGCCAGACTTTACAGGATATACATAAATAACTTTGTGCAAAACTTGAATCCACTGTCAAAGTTAAGCCATATGCCAATTTCAAGATCTCCAGCACAGGAGCATCAGACATATGCACCAGTCCTTAATATTTTGGTGGAGCACATGTTTGATAGGAGACTGCAGCTCATGTCTCCTGGGGGTTGAGTCAATGGAGTGACTTCTGTTCACCACCATAGACTTTTGCACAGGCACCATCTGTTGGAATTTTCCCCATGCTGGAAGTAGACAGCTGATTATTGGAAAACAGGATCAGGTCTTACATAATATTACTGTGTATTTAAGGGGCCATTGAAATGGGCAGAGTAGGAGTGATTGTTTGGATAACAGTCTGAATAAAACAAAGAACCCATGATGCATTAATACTGCAACATTAATAATTGATCATGAAGGAGTAAACTGATTTCTCAGAGAGAAGCATTTCCTAAACAGATAAATCCTTCAGAAGAATGTAGGACTTATGAGAAAAAAGTACTGGAAAGCTCAGGCATTCTAAGAAAAGGGGATAAAAGAACTGAAAGCCCTTTTTCCTCCTTCCCCCCATTTATTTTGTTCAGAGGGTCACTATGAATCATATGTCTCTTGCAACTTATGGGAATGATCTTACTGTCCAAATGGCTTAAAGAGASCTGCACTAGGAAAGAAAATAATCAATAGGATGAGATATTAAAAGGGAATTTTTCCCCTTCTTACTCCCGGCAGCACTGTCAACTCTCTATTGAATTTATGATCTACAGGAAATTAAACATTGACAGCATCACCCRCAAAGATAAGCATATATTGCTTAGGGTTAATGACTTGCTGAATTTTCTAAATCMAGCTTTGTATACATTACTACCTCAGATTTTTATCAAGTGACTGTTGGCAAGTAACCATGGATAATGATAGCAGACGAAAATTCCTTTTTTAAATGACAGAGTCGTGCTGTTGCATTTTAAGCTCTGGCTTTCCAACTATCTGCCTACTGTCTTGGCAAAACTCATTTACATGTGTGCAGTATTTTGTTTGAATAACATAATTGTTATGTCATCCACTTTTGCACACACTTATGGAGCCCTAGGAAAGGAATTAGAGATGCTAAGGCAGTTTGCAGTCCAGCAGGTTCGGAAGTGCCCATGGTAGACTCCAAATTTATAATTAAGAGTCTAAATTAATGGCTCTGTTTAAAAAATGCTGGGCTCTCAGGAGTCCCTTTATTTGCTTGAGATATACTGATCTTAAAATTAGGCCCCAGCTCATGGTCTCTGCAGCTCTAATCAGATATTTTTCTTAACTTTCCAGCTTCCCCAGGGCTGCAGGCTCCTTTGAGTTAGAGGCACAAAGATTGATTGAGCCCAGGTGTTTTTTCTTTGCCTCTGTTTTAAATCAAATAGTAGGGGCAGGCTAGTGGCAGGTCGGTCTCCTGCTCCTTTCAGGGTTATCAAAGACCAGTTGCCTTTCCAGATTCCAGATTCCAGGCCTGGCTGACCTACTGGTGGGAGGCTCCTTGATCAGCAGGGCACAATGTCCTTTGGGAAAGCTGTCCCGCCAGACTGGTAATGATGAGTGGGAGCTGGTTGATAAGGAAAGGGCTGTGTGATACAAACACAAACAGCATTGCTGCTGTCGACATTTAGGTTATCTCTTTGGAAAAAAAGAGGGAGAGAAGCTCCACACAAAATGTTCCAAGTCATCTGGAGGAGGCTGTGTATTTCCACTGGCCACAGGAGCAACCTCATTTGTCAGCCTAAACGAGATATCTGAACTTCATGCTGCAGTTCTCCAGCATGGCAAAGTCAGAGTTATTATAGACACTGTTAACTTACTGTTTTCTGTWCACTACCTCTGTGATCTATTCATTCTGCACTAAAATTGAAGGAGCCAGTTGCAAATCAGGTTTAGTTTTTGTTTTAATGAGGAAACAGAGAGGCAGAGAAAAAGCTGTTTTGGCAAAACTGCAGGAAGAATCTTCAGAGCAAAGAGCATTTCCTTTGGGATGCATAATAATGGTGCATTTATCTCCTTTAACTTTTCTTCCTTTGAAGGCCTCTTTTGAGCCACTGGTCAGGTACAACTGTCCCTTGCTTGTGTGAGTTGAGAAGATTAAAGCCTAGATTGGTTTGGTGTGATTGATAGGTACTGTTTTGTTTTGTTTCTTTTGTCAAACTGTATTACTTGAAGCCTCTCGATTTGACACAATAGTAAGAGGAATAAAATCGAGGTCAAGTATATAGCACTTCTGATAATCAAGAGCAATGGCAGTGGATTATCAGAAGAAAAAAAACAACCAAAAACAACCCCAAGACATAAACATGATGTAAGAGTAAAATTTCCTTGGAAATTGCTCAAGAAAATTAGAATTCTTGCAGTAAATCTTTCCCCCTCTTGCTGCTTTGGATCTAAGGCATTTTGTGGCTTTATCTGTGTTTTGCAAACAAAATTAYAAATGTCAGAATGAGGTGGCAGACCAAATATAGTTATACAGACAAGAAATACACCTTTCCCTTGTATGCTTCTCCCTCTCCACCACTGTCATACTCTCAAAGTCCTATCAGTCAAAGCCACAGCCAACAAAATATCATTCTTCATGGCTGCTTTGAGGGGTGCTGAAGGCTTGTTATGAACGACAAATGCCATGACCCTGACACAGGCACAAGCACCCTGGTAGTAACATCTCTGCCCAGCCAAGAGTTAACAGTGTACAAACCATTTTGGTTTATCAGCCAGATGAAAACTCAAAGAAATTCCCTTCTCCAAAAGGAAGAGTATCAGACTGACTCCCTCATGTGTACCTACTGGTTAGTGAGCCTTTAAAGAAATCTCTCTGGTAAACTCAAAGTTGGCATAATTTCAAGACTGCAATTTGTCAGTATCGCTGATAGTGCACTTTGGCTTTAAGTGAAGAGCAGATGATGAACCAAAATATATGAATCATTTGTCATGTGGCAGATTCAAAGTAGGTGAAAAGCCAGTATTTTATCACAGTTGCAGTTTTGATGGCAGTTCAGACTTTACCAGGCTACTACAAGAATAGAGCATTTATAGAAACACGACCATCAGAGTAAGAATAGTACTAACAAGACAAGTAGTGATAATAATGCCAGTTCTCCTATTTGAGCCTCTGACTTTTTTCCCTTTGGTTTTGAACAGGCTAACCAAGTATATTTCTATTTAGGGGCTATTAAGGAAGCCTCTTTCTTTAAAAAAAAAAAAAAAAAAAAAAAGGTACATGTTTACTGGATTAAAAAAAAATGAGACATATTTCATACTAAATCTAGAATCCATTTAGCAAGACTAAGATTGGTGTACCACTATAATGCCTAAAAGCAAAGGGACTCAATTTCTAGTCTCACTAAAAAATCCTGAGATTGTAGAGGAGAGGAGAGGGTCTTTCATTGAGTCATGGAAAAGTTGGTGTCTTTACTGTTCTGTCCCAATAGTGTTAGGGCTCCTCTTGCTTCTGAGCAGTGTGTGTGGCAGACCTCCTTTTTTGCATGCTGCAGTCTTCAGGAAAAGGCTTTCCTCCAGCAYACATACATTGTTGGAGAGAGAAGTAATTCCTGTATTTTTGGTAGCTGCATGCGACAGCCTAATCACTTGGAAACGGTACATGTTGAATCTTGGATGACCAAGTTATGAAACACACCAGTTTCATAACTAGTGTGTTTCATAACTTGGTCACACTAGACAGGCAAAATTGCCATATTGTACTTGAATGTATAATTAAAAAAAAAAAAAAAAAAAAAAAAAAAAAAAAAAAAAAAAAAAAAAAAAAAAAAAAAAAAAAAAAAAAAAAAAAAAAAAAAAAAAGGTGTTTCAGAAATTGTTCAAAGAAGATTTTCCAGAAGTTCAGGACTAACCTTACAGATAGGTGGGTGATCATTCACAGTCTAACTCTGTGGAAGGTCAACATCTAAAAATTTGTTTGTAGGGAAATTTCATGTTGCAGCTAGTCAGACTGTAAGGATGTGTTAAGTACCTGAAGAACCTGGAGTGCTCATAATGAGAATCTGAAAGAACAGCAGTCACAGAATTTAGTTCAAGCTAGGTATCTAAGTACTGCTAAAAATTCTAGCAAGTACCTACATTTGGCAGGAAAAAAATGCCTCTTAGAATCATGCCAGAAACTACAAAGGAATATCCTAAACATCTATGAGAGAGGGAAAGAGAAAAGGGTTTGATTCTCTAAATTTGCAGACATTAAGAACAAAGAGAAATATTGCAATATGGGAGGAAAATGGGATCACCTTAAGGGGTGAAGTAATATYAGTAGAATGGAATTTTACAGTGAAAATTGAAGGTTATGCTTTTAGGGCCTCATAAAAAGCTCTGAATTTTTCCTAAAGAGATATTAGGCTAAGTGGCAGGAAAAAGCTATTTCCTGTGGAGCGACTTAAGGATTGTGGCTTCTCATTCTAGCAAAATGAAGGCTAAGAGCAGACAGTATTATCCTCTGGTAGAGCACCAAGTAGGTAAACATTTGAGATGAAAGAACTAAGTGACTGCATTGGCACAAAGAAAAAGTGGGCACAAACAGGAAAKGAAAAGGTTGTTAGGTGATAGAGGAATGGGTTTCTGCAAAAGATTTTTCAATCTGAGCAGAAAAAAAACCCCAGCAAGTTTTAACATAAAGATATGATGTTTGTAAAAGGCTTGATCTGGTTTACTGGGCAGAACTGATGTCCTAGTAGGGGAGAAGTAAAAGGTCTTAAGAATCTATGATTCTGGAGGACTTTTTATWATTTTACATACTATACTATAGGCTTTAAAATGTGTTAATAATACCAGTTCTTATCAAAATTCTCCTTAAACACTACCCATCTTAACTAAAAAAAAAAAAAAAAGAAAAAGGATCGATTTTTTTCTGTTCCTGATGGGGGTTGTTGTTGTTCTTGTTATTATTGCAATTATCAGCATCATCATTATCTTGAAGGCAACACGGATAATCAAAATGTGTTAAAAAATTCAGCCAGGTTTTTTTTTGGGTTTTTTTTTTTTTTTKAGGAAAATTCTAAGGGGCTAAACCTAATGCTTCGTATGTTAGTTTTATCACATTTGCAGTTATTAAAGACGAGTGAATACTTCTGAATTTGGTGAATGTCTGCATATGTACTTGTCACTAAATATCTATTTATGGAACTGATTTTGGACTACTGACCAAAAGGTTTGTCCTTGCCTGCTGCATGATGATTATCTACCACATTCCCAGGAAAATTATGAATTTAATTCAGACTTCCATAGTGCGTTCTTCACATTCCCATGAAAATTATGAATGAAAGTCATGCTTCCATAATGTGCTCTTCTGGCACGCCCTGTCTGTGGCCTGAAATATTTTAGTCACTGATCAATCCAGTGACTGCTTTGTTGTCTCCACTGAAGAAGCAATTTGGGGTYGGGCATCCTCCATGTACCTGTGCTAGGAGCCCTGTGGTGTTAAGTGCAGCACAGCAAAGCTGGTCTGTTCGTCAGCTAAAAGAAGTTACAAGTTCCAGCAGATAATTTATCTGGTTATTGCTGCATTAGGGCTTGGATATGCCTTGATCGTTTGCCCTGCARTTGTTTGATGATAACAGTTTTTAAATTATCCCTTCCCCCAATAAAATTTTGTTGGGTGCTCTGGGTTTTTACCCATGGTTTTTTTCTTTTATCCTCCATCCTCCTGGATGCATTGCTATTTATTCATTTTCATTGATATATTGGAAATAAATAAACACTCACTCAGGAACTATCTTAACACAATGGCATTCCACGTTGTATACCTAGTTTTTCACTACTTTCTGAGAAGTAACAAGACTTTGTTGATATAAGCCAGCTTTCAAGTATTGTTGGTAGATAAAAAATGCTTTCTGTAGTCAAGAAGACTGCTGCAATTTCACTTAAAGCTATACCTCAGAAGGGGAATCAAATATGTCGTAGTTGTGTTACTGGTAGGATATCTCTGGTCCTGAGCTGAATAAGGATTTCAGAAAGAGGACKGAAATTCTGAAGTGGTTTATATTAGAAACCTTGTGCTTTTGATAGCTCCAATCCCTGCAGGTGTGAACAAATTGTGACAGAGAGGAGATGATTATTTTACAAAAAAGTRAAAGAAAATATGTTAATACAAAATGGAATTCTTATATTGGGCATCTAGGAAAAATGTTCTCCTGATGATAGAGCCACAATCCAAAATCATCTACATGAGTAACAAGAAAAATATGAACAAATAATAACTTTTTGCAGTACTAAAAATCACAATATTTCTAGTTTGTAAAAAGATGCATACAAAGAAAAGACAAAGCAGTGCTCTATGTATGCAAATACTTGYTTTTCTTATTTTTCTTCAACCCTCATTGTACAAGTCCTGAATGAAAAAAAGGAGTGAGGTTTCTTTGCATCAGAATTGGTATCTACGAAGAGAATTTAGGACATTGAGACTTCAAAGCAATTGTTYCAAAATTTCTGAAAATTTGAGAGGTCATCACTACAACAACCTCAGGGAATATGATTAAAATTTTCTTTAATATTATGGGAGTAGGGGAGCTCTTTGGGGTTTGGAGGTTTCTTRGTTGCTTTTTCAAGACCATAGAGTAAAGAGATCTACCTATCCACACTCCAACTAGCCCTTCCCTCACGTGCCTCCATAATAGTCTGAAGTAAATCTGCTTTCTGGAATAATCTGAAAAAAAAACCTTGATTGATGCAATTTAGGAAATTACTTTATGTTATATTTAGAAGAGATCTGCAGGATTCCTGGGGGGCAGCAGCCTGATGTTGAATTAGGTACAACCAGTAAGATGAYGTCCTAACATATCACAAACAATAATAGTTAACATTACTCTTTGTGGCAGCAAGTGGGACACATTCTTTTACTTGCTGAATCATTAGATTATTTTGTAAAAAACCCACTAAGAATAATGAGGTAAATTAAATTCTGTGTGCTGAAGTAAAAAAATACCTTTTATARCAGTGTAAGGGCTGAATACTAAACACTGTGGCATGCAATGAAGAGTTTCAGATAAGGGGAAGTGGGGAAATACAACAGGGTCAAGAGAAGCTTCTGTTGGAGGTCTCATTCATGGCCATCAACTAGAAAGTCATGATAAGAGAGGTTTTCTTTTGAGTTCTGTTTCTAACCAGAAAATGTCAAAGGCAAAGCATCACCTCAGCCCAGCCAGAAATTGCTTTGTTTCTCTTTTTTTTTCAACCCACCACTGGCATAATGTGAAGAAAAAAAACTTTGATTTCAATTAAAAAAAAAATTTGTTTCATTAAACTATATCTAACTGTATTTTTAATACTTTTGGT
The DNA here is from genome assembly GCF_030028575.1 of Malurus melanocephalus. Lineage (NCBI taxonomy): Eukaryota > Metazoa > Chordata > Aves > Passeriformes > Maluridae > Malurus > Malurus melanocephalus. The sequence continues at coordinate 167,566 of NW_026624048.1, forward strand.
CCATGCCAAACAGCTAATTTTGCCTGTTATATTCTGATTTTTTCTTCCTGATTCTTACCGTGTCACCATTTTCCTGTCTGCAGCTTGCGTAAAGGTACTGCATTCTGTTAGTTCTCCCACCTTTCTGTTGAGAACACTGGTGCTTAAGTACCCTAAACTGACATAGTATTGCCATGTTTCATGATGTTTCCTTGGACACCCATTTAACTTCAGGTTTCTTTATTAAAAAACCCACATTTCTAGCCATCTCTGTTCAAGAAAAAAATTGGCAAACTGATTCCACATACATTTTCTTAATTACCACAAAATATTTGTTCAACACTATATCTATGATATTGTATTAAATATCTACTAGATATTGTTAATGTTGTTTTTAGGAAGTAAAAAATGTCCTTACGGCTCAAAATATATATTCTTTCCTTTGGWTTTTTGCTTCTTTGCCTTAGAAGCATTATGTAGTGTCAAGGTGAATAATGTGTGAATCACAGTAATAACCAGCTGTATCTAAAGAAACAAAGGTCCCTCGCATTCCTGTCTTCTTTTTTGGTTTACTTGTGCGATGTAGTTGTAGCAGTAGTCTGGGGTGACATATAGTCCAGGAATATAACCAGAGGTCTTATCAGAAGCAGAGGATTCATAGTAATAAATTGCCCTTTTTTTAGTTACTGTTTTCCATAGCAACTCTTGTTGAAATAGAACAGAGCTTCTGATGAAAGTGTGGAAGGCTGTGTTTCCTTCCCTTCCCCTCTCCAGCAGCAAGAGAAATTGGGACAGGATATTTTACACCGTTCTGTGCTTCTGGAGCAGAAATTTAACCAGGTGGCCAGCACAGTCCTT